>NC_056726.1:1365129433-1365196933 GCF_019279795.1 Protopterus annectens
ACTGATTACTTTAGCCCATAAGCTCAATGCTTACCTACATATAAATACAACAACATAACAAAATATGTAAATATAGTCCAGGAAGTACTAACAGCTAGAGGCTGACATTTGGAAGACAAGCACTTTTTTAAAAAATTAAGAATATAAATCAGTATACACATAACAGAATGAGTTTACAGAACACTTACAACAGTATTAATAAAATGGCAATTTAAAGTGGGATATAAACATATGGTGATGATGCAAATTAGAGGAAGCAATAGGAAAACAGAAATAAGAAGCACAAGAGAGAAAATAAACCAGAAATAATTTTAGAAGTCACAGTGAAACAATTAAAGGGCATTAATGTACAGCCAACATTCTGGAACATATTGTTTCAACAGATTTGTTCATCCTCTAGCAGTTTAGCAAACTGGCACACTAATCAATAATATTTTGTTAAGGTCAGTAAATATGTCTCAGTAGCACTATATTACATCAATGTGACTTGGAAACTAGACACTATCCAGTATGTCATAAGAACAACACAATGGTAGCACAATGCAAAGTAAGCAGGAGTAAAGCTTGTTTATTAAACATTGTTATACAAATCATTTATAGCTGGTAAATGTACATGAGGCAGCAGAGGAAATAGAACTTCACTATATGCATATATAAAACCACTCATTAAATACAAGGAATTAAGAATGTAGTTTAGATAATTATCCTTTTTAAAAATGTTTAGGTTTGATCATAGACTGATATGTTGGCATTTCAGATCTGCTGAGTTTCTTTTTTCTTTTAGTTATTACAATATCTGGCAATCTCAGTGTTACACATCATAAAGGAAATGCAGAGTGCACTGCTCACATAGTCAGTATGTGGACAAAGTCCACTACAGCAGAGCCAGTAAACTGAATTTATGTTACTGAGTACACCAACAAGTAACATATTACATCCATTTACTATACTGCATTTGGATAGAGTAAGACAATACGCATATATGGATAAGCAACTTTATTCAGGAAAGTAAAAGCTGTATAAAGCTTTCAGCTTGTAGACTGCACCTCAGACTTATAGCTGAACAAAATATATATGTTATTTTTTATAATCAGAAAATGTATCAAGAAGCTGTTTAATTTCCTCTGTGCTTTGTTTTTTATTAAATTAGTACCACCACATGTGACACTTCATATTTATATTCCAGAGATAATACTATATGGCCTTTAGTGGTAGCAATCTGCAGACCTAGTAATCAAGCATATATAAATAAATAAATAAATAAATATATATATATATATATATATATATATATATATATATATATATATATATAAACTACTATCATCACAAAGAATTCTCACAAATAGCTTGGACTAAATCATTTTCACCAAAAAGATTGGTTTAGATGCTCACTTCTAAAAAAGTCCTTTGACTACCTGGCCTAGTTCCATGAAACTATTCGCCTTCCCTGATTTTAGCAAGCAATTCAGAGCACTATTCTATGATGTCTCTTGTGACTTCCCTGCTCTGGACCAGTAATCAAGAAGCCGGAATCATCACCTCTGACACCGGTGAGGGACGTACACTTGCAACAAACATATTTATTTATTTATTTATTTATTTATTTACTTATCTGACATTTGAACTGGATTAGTCCAACTGGGCACCAGCCCTTTTTCAGAGGAGGACCGAGAAGAAAAGCTCCAAATAGTACAAGTAATAAAGTAATCATATGGCAGAGTTTATAACTAAACTAAAACTATGAAATTACAAATATGTCATACAGTAAGATGAAACAAGATGGTAGAAATGGTCAATAAAATTATAAAATTACAATATGTCTAAGAGTAAGATGAAATACATGCTAGACATGTTCAAATAAGTTGAGCATAATAGAGTACAGACTTACGTACAATACACAGCAGGATACAGAAAATATTGACTAGTTTGCAAAACAGAGAGCACAAATATATTATAAATGTTGAATCTATACAGGAGAGATATAGAAGATAGATACAGTATTTCCAGATATCTCTCTCTGCACCAAGCACAATTTCCCTTAAGAGCACACAGGAAACACACTCAGTGTAGGGATTGTGTTTCCCTCTCTCTCTCTTCAGACCCCAATAAGACTTCACACTAACACATCTGTAGAGTTGAGCCCTCAGCCCAGTGTTCCAAGTCAAGTCCTCTATTACCCTTTCTATGAAATCAGTGCTCTGTGTCCCTGCTCCAAGTAGCTCACACACACACACACACACACACACACACACACACACACACACACACACACACACACACACACACTCTCTCTCTCTCTGAGATTTGATGTTCACACACACAAATGCACCCAGGAAAGGCTGACACAGATTTACCAGCTATGCTCCCTTCTGCCCAGACTATAAGGTAGATACTGACACCAGAACACTCCAAAGCTAGCTACTCTAAGGCTCTTACAAGGGTACCCAATTATACTGAGTAGAGTTAATACTAATACAAATGGTAGTGTTTGACCAATGCAGCAAGGCTTTCAGGAATGGCCACAGTGTCATCATATAACTATAGGTACTCTCAAAGGTTAACATTTTCTCTAAAAGACCAGCCACAATGAGTGTTTAAATATATTTAATAATAAATAATACAGGAACATGAAAATACTGAATATCTATTTGCAATAAGCACCAGAGTTTCAGACACAGGCAATATTAAAGATGGATAGCTTCACACAGACACAGAAAAACACTGCTTAATAAATCTCACTATATTTTCCTGACTGATCTAAAGAATTACTATTCCCTGGTTACATACTAAAGCAAGGCAAGATAAAGTGGGTGAGTGGTCTTCCTTTTTGGTCAAGTTTCAAAAACAAACTGTCCTGATACTTCTGTCTCATCTAATATTAAAAGATAATTTCAGTGCTGGATTACAGAATGACATCACACACATCTGGTAATCTGACATCTGGTTCTCATACTTCTCCCTTTGCTAGCAGCTGAACCAGAATCTAGCACATATGTGTTACTATATACACAGATAGAGCTTTGCTGACATGTTATAGCATCTGAAATTTATAAAACCATTTCAAAACTTCCACCCTTCCAGGATAGCAATTAGTTCTTCCCTTAGCATGATGCAATATGATTCCTAGTCTTGGTTTTCATGGACATTTTGTCTTTAGCTGCAATCAGAACTGTAAGATACAATCTTTATGCCCTAAACCAGGTAATTTAATTTCAGACTATTTTTCAAACTTAGCTAGACTGAGATTAACCTCTTCTCTTCCAGTATCGTCTGTTACTATACATTAATTTCAACAGTTACAATACAGTCTGACATACAGGTGTATTTCTGATCAGTAGGACCCACTGTTGGCACATTTTTAACACAAGCAGCTTTACAAATACATTTTCAACACAAGCATCTGGACAAATCAGTTTGATATACAAATGACTTATAATTCTTTACAAAACTCCAGATAGCTATGCTGGCATATGTTACACATCCACTACTCTACTTCTCCTAGCATAGCTGGCAATACCTCACATCATCACATCCATTAAATGCCATATTTTTGAAAGGGTTTATCAGCATTCTGGGCAGCTACTACATCTGTTTTTACAAATGTTAACTTTTTTGTTTTAAATTATTTTAGATACAATCTAAATTCACAAACTTATGCAACTGGCTACCTACTAAGAAGCTTCTAATGAATTGCACTAAAATAGATGTTGTGATATTCTTAACTGTTAAGATAAGTCCCATATCACTGACGCTAACAATAAAACATACCAAAGAAAATATTATTGTTAATATCATCAAACAAAAGTATCTAGGTGTAGCACTTGACCTGATGCTAAAATTCAACATTTACACTGACAATATTACCACAGAAGTCTTGATAGAGCTAAAAATTATGTTTCTATATCTCCCACTTTGTCCCACCAGCAGCACATTTAGCTGTAGCCAAAAATATATGAATATTCAGGCAGGGATATGCATTATCTTTAATTACCTTTCTCTCCTCACATAACCCACAAGTAATTCAAGCCACTGAAAATAAAATATTTAGATTCACCCTCCAAGCAAATCTGAATAGTAAACATTGCTTCATACTAGAAAAAAGTTAACTGGCTCCCCATTACCTAAACAGCCACATTTCTCCTATGCACACCTATACATATAATTTTAACAATCAACTACTGCCCACCTATGGAATAAAAATCAAATAATTGATCAATGCTACTCTCAAGAACAGCCAAGAAGAGGCTTTGACACTGGTAAGACCAAGATTTAAACTTAACATTGATGAAAAAACTTTTTTAAGGATAACATTTGCAACATGGAACTGACGGCCACCTTATCAAAAAACAAACAAAAAAAGTTGGAATCAATCAAAACAATCATAAACAATACCTACATATTGAGGTCATATGTTCTTGCTTTATTGACACTGGTTAATTCCTATAACTAAAAACCTAAGTCTTAGGCCTGGATTTACTAATCTTCCATGGAAAACTAGATTAGTCTTGCACAGAAACGCCCGGGTAAGAGTATGATGGCAGCGCACCATGCATATTAATGAAGACATGCTGCCTCAACTCCAAAGCTTTCACAGATCATGGACGAGTTTAGGGGACAAAACATCCATGCCTCTGCAATGAAGAAATGCCGCAACTTCACGTTTAAATGAGCAAGTCCGCTCACATGTGTACAATGTAACACTACACTCCCCATATGTTCAACAACTAACAGAATAAAAAAATAAAAATTATTTTTTTTCTTCCGATATAGCTGCCCGTAGTTGCGTGGCTTTGCCCGGGTTTGCCCATTGCTTAGCGACAGTTACAGCAGCTTAGACACCAGAAGAGGATAATAAGAAAATATATATGCAAATTGAATAACATAGCACTAGCATAGTGGTTAGAGCTTTCACACAAAGAGCAAGCATTCCCAGTTCAAGTCCCACTACTGCACATTCCATTTTCTGTGTGAAATCTGTATACAAAAACATTTCCTGACATTTTTTTATGTATAAGCTTTGTAAAAACCATTGAAATGTTAAATTTATTAGTGCATGAATTATATATATGAAGGTGAAATGTTTATGCATTCTGAGGCATGAGTCCCTTATTTTAAGCTATATAAAGCACTGCTAACCACATTTTACCAGTATTGAGCATATTTAAATACATTTGCGCATAGCTGCACTATGCTAAGAAGGAGTAACACAGGTTCACTGCATGTTATGGCTAATTACCTTCGCACAACTCTGCGCTAACCAGCACAACGTTGGGCAAAGTCGGGTAAACATGCTCACACCTGCTTTCCTATTCCTTAACCAGTCAGGTCTGCCCAGTTGGAAAATAAAAAGCAGTTAGAGGGCTCAAACTCAGCATACTGTGCACTATAGTCACAGTACTTAACCACTAAGACATATCTATCAAAGAGATTTTAAACATTGCCAACATCAGCTAAGCAGGCGTGTCCACAGCTGAGCTTTTCCAAAACTGGCCAATCATAAATAAGTGCGGGAAATGAGGCATATTTAATCTCCACAGGCAGGAATACTTGCTATAACTGGTTGTAGCTTCCTTCTGCAGTCAGCATGGCTGGTGTAGTTGAGGGCACTGGTTTTAGAGTGCAACTCTTGGGCATCCAGGAGTCCAAAATTATGGTTTGTATCCTCATCCACAAACATGAGGAAAGACTCCTGCAGGCCCAGTACCAGGGTACCCAATATAAAACAGAGACCTGGAACAGTCTTGCCCATGATCTCACCAGTGCCACTGGTGTTCCTCAGACTGGTGAGCAGGTCAGGCACCATTATTCTGACCTGAAGCGGCAGAGGGGTGATGAACTGGACTGGTGGATTGAGGAATCATGTACGATGCCTAATGCCCCAGTACTGAGTAAGTAGCCATTGTATTAAGTAGTTAAGAATTGCCATGCTTGTCTATACTATGGATAGGTTTGTCTCAATATCACTGCATTTACTTCACAGCTGCAGGTGACCAGGCTATGAATCTGCAAGCCCATGAAGATAGGCTGCAAAGGCTGCATCATGAGGCAGGTTAGTAATTATTCTGCATGTACTGTTATATAAAATAAATGAGAGAGCCTTCAAAAAGTCTTTTAACCCAATAAATAAAGGTGTAATAATCCTTTAATAAATGTATGATTCATGGAGTGCATCTGTGTCATTTTCTTTGATATGTTGTTGTACTGTTGCATTCTACAAATAGTAGTGTTGTATTAAGCAGTGTCAACCCACTCTTGGGTAGGCCCATATACCGTGGATGAAGGGAGTGCCAGTAGCTTGTATGCATATGCACAGCCCTCAACTGTTGGTTCATGCCCAGCATGTACAGGTTAATCTGGCACACAAGTAGCTTGGTATTGTGTTCCCCAGAAATGTCAGTGTGCTGCCAGAAATGTAGGGAGCTGTCAACATATAACTGATACTTTCACCTGAACATATGTAGATAATTATATGAAAATAGAGCTATAAGTGTACCATCTGTAGTGTGTGTGAGCAATTCTCAAAATATGTTGCAGTAACATCTGCATCTTGGACAGTTTGTATGTAAGATACAGCTCATGTATATAACGATCTAGCAAAATCCAATTGCACAATATAAGGACATTGGGTAGTGTAATAAGACAGGTAAGGGACATATAACTGCAGTTAATAGGAATGTAGTGAAAACTAGAAGGATATATAAGTTGTTAATTGAGCTATCTTTTTCCACCCTACTGTATGCGCATAAAAAATGCAATTCCACACCTCAATCTGTATGTCTAATCCCAAAACATTTGTTGGGACATATGTCCTATTGGTTTATAAATATTTGCATTAATTTCTATGCGAGTGCCCTGTTAAAATACCACAATATTGGTGGCCTGTTGCCATCAATTAAACCTGCATGCAGTTGTGATGTCCATTATTGTTCTATATATGCATGTGTTATGCTTGCTTTTCAACTGTTGAAAATCTGGTATGTTGGGTTAATGGTAATACTTCTGCATGCTGTTATAACTAATTGGGAAAGCTGTTGACTTTTACTAACCCATATCTTTATTAAACTCTCCAAAACATAGTTCGTATGGGAAGGCCAGGCCCAGCGGACCCACCTGTCCCACCTCAGCTGGCCATGGCACCTGACACCAGCAGATCCTGTGCCCAGCCTGGGACCTCCTCCTCCGTTGGTCCTGTGGCACCTTTGGGTGGAAGCGCTGCAGGGGGTGGGGCTTGGCCCTCCATGCAAGCATGGGTGGAGAGGCACCTATCACCCTTCGTACGGTCTGGGCTGTCATGCGCAGAGAGATTTAACTTTCTGTTGCAGAAACTCTACACCAGGTTGAGGCCCAAGTGGTGCAACTCACGGGTCAGCCTGCCCCTCCTACACAGCCCCCAGCACAGCCACTTTCTGGGCCATGAAGGTGCAGTGGTGACTGCCCATGGGTGGGGACCTCAGTCCCACTGTTTCCGTCTGGGGGATAATGGGCTTGTGATTTCCAAACTCCCCCCCCATCAAAGGTGTTCACCCACCACATGTGTCATATACCGCCCCTGTATGCATCTTGTTTGTCTTGTCTGTTTACCTCCCCAATCTACCTCCCCAAATATACCTACTTCCCCTACCCCACATTCCACTCTCACCTGAAAAAAAAAGGGCAATCTGTTCCCAAAAAAAAAAAATTACACCCCATACATAGCTGCCCATTTTGCACACATGTCCACTGTGTGCATGAAATGTTATTTAATTGGCATTACAACATACTTTGTTGCCCTCACCACTCTCTCAGGGGTTGAAGGGTTCATATCTACCTCCAAATTTATTGCATATGCACAGCTGTTGCTGTTGAAGAAATGGGCAGCTGCAGACCTTCCCTACACCCATCCTGCACATCCTGAGCTATTTTCCATACTGTCTTTTCTCTCTGTACCCGTTTTTCACCACTTTCCTATCTCCCCATTTTTCTTTTCTTTCAAAGAAATTAGCGCGGGGGTGAGTGGGGGTAAGCACTATTAAGCAGTAGTGAGCGGGTTTGTGCGGGTTTGTGCTTGTTTGTGCTTTGCTAAGCAATGCGAGGCATTGCGCAAACCTGCGCAAACCCGCTTACAACTGCTTAAAAGTGACTTAGTCACTCTGTATGTGAGGGCCCTTGTTCTGCTCAGGAACAAAATAAAACACCTCTATAAGTCTCAAAACCCGGACCTTGCACAAACTACACAACATGAACTACCACTAAGCCACAGTCGATATGCATTAAGTTGGTGCTTAAATAATTATATCATGCATCAAAATGAGTGAATGTAAAGGAAAATTAGGAATACCATACCACACAACAAATCTGTGGATGTTGACCAACAGTTGTTGTGGGATTACATTACATGACTGTGATAAGAAAAGCAGCTATTCTAGCAGGAAATAATGTTACACCATCACCTTACAACCCCACACAGTATCACATCAGGACAAACACTAGCATATCTGTTTAGGGCAGAGGGGCAGAAACACAGAGGCATATTAGCCTTTCTGCTGATGCACACTGTGCAAATAGCTTTGGAAAGAGTTTTGGAAACATACCCTTATGTAGGAATAAAACACTGAAATACATGTAGCCATGTACTGGTAGCAACCAACTGTAAGAATGCCATTGCTCTACTGGTGAAAAGACCTATGTGGTGCACAGACAAAAATAACAGACTATTCTCTGGCTATCATGTGGATAGGTCCACAGTTGGGAGTTACACAGACAGACTATATTCCTTGATAAAGTAACATGTACACAACAACCCTGTAAGTCCAGCAAGATAAAATGCACACAATACTACTTACGCTGTCTGTACTTCTGCAACCCTACCCAAATGTAAAATTCACCTGTGTGTGCAGGGTCTACCAAGGATGTAGGTAAGCATACTCACTGTACTGAAATGAGTCCAGTTTTTCTGAGCAGCTCATGCTAATGTCAACACTAAAAAGCATAAAATGTTTAGAACTGTGTAAATGAATATTCATAGTATAGCAGTTCACAAACAATTCTTGTGCCAAAGGAATACATCTCTATAACTAGCTTTGTATGGCAGTTAACTGTAACAGTTGAAAAGAAAGTACATCTTTCCATGTATCTTGGGGTAGCATTTTGAGGGGTGAGTACATTTTTACACTGACAAGTGGGTACTGGAAGCAGCAATATTAGGTCTGAGTTGTTGTGTCTTTCGGCTTTTCTCGGTTAGGGGTCGCCACAGCGGAACTCCAGTCTGCTAATGACTGGCAGTAGATTTTTTACGTTCCGGGTTGCCAGCCCTGATGCACAACCTTCAACAAAGGTACGCCCATTCATGCATGTCTCCACACAGAAGACGCTTTAGCTGAGAATCGAACAGGACAACGTCTTACTGTGAGGCGACAATGCTACAAAATGTAAATCTCTGGCTATGCACCTGGCTTCTGATATAAGAACTATTCCAACCTTCTGTCTTAAACAATGATGTCCATACCAAACAAGGATGATCTCCAGCTTGGAAAGCTGAAAGGGCCATGCCTACATGAGTCAGCAATTTATAGTACTGGGTACAATTACTACACAGCAGGCTGCATGCAATTAGCAAATGGTGGGCACTTATTGGTGCAGAGGCCATCACATGCTCATTTGCAATTCCTACAAAAGCAGGCTGCAATCTATGCCAACAAACTCAATCACTCTATTGCAGAGACTGACAGAGAGAGAGCCAGAGAGAGAATGAAAAATAAATATTACTAAATTATACAAAGGAAAGGTATGCGACACATATGTATTTACTGGCATTTAGTAGATGTTATTGAAGAATAGTCTACATAATGTGAAACATTCATCTGTGGCAGCAGTACTTCTTTCTGCACAGATGTTCTGCTTAACTACTGCTATGGACAATACTGTGTATACCTGTGGGCAGTGGGACATACCTGTGAAATGTGTAGCTCAGCATTAAATGTAAAAGATCTGATCCATGTTATCTGTGTTCTGTACAGTAGTGTGGCCAATGGCTGTTGGGGGGATTAGCGCTGACATTATATAAACATGGGTGTGACAGAACAACACATGCATAATAGTCATATTAAAGTGTAGTTTAGCATTGGCAAGTGCTGTAGCAGTCTAGTATGCTTATCTAGCATCTGTTGCCATATATACCCCCCCTAATGTTAGTCTGTGTTCATATGTGACACCTGTTTGTGTTGTAGCAAGGCCCAACAGTTCGGCTGTGAGGTCCAGGGATTTACAACAGTGTGGACCATGTGTGTGTATACCACACACATACAGAGAAATATATATGTGTCATATATATTCACATCTGTATATGTGCATAGAGCAGGGGACATATTGCAACTGTTTCTGAAGGGGGGATATATATGTTGGTGAAGGTTAGCATGCGCATATTTGTATGTAGGTTTTAGTGTGTGACAAACAAGACAGCATACAGTGCTGGTATATGACATGTGGTGGTTAAAGAATGTGGGTGGTTCGTTCAGTTTGTAATGTTGAAGCCAGTAAGGCCTGCTAAAGCTACTTGGGCTGTGAACACCGTCAATGCATTTATCCCAAGACTGTGCGATGTTATTACATCTTACATCCTTTGTATAAATGATATTCTCACTATGAAAGGTGAATTGTATATGTGGCTATATAAATATATATAGATATATATATATATATATATATCTATATATATATATATATATGTAGACAAATGGATGTGTAAATGTATATATACATATATATATATATATATATATATATATATATATATATATATATATACACACACACACTCATACACACCTATATCTACTTGTTGCAATAGATTCTCTGTACTGTTGACTGACTGTGTGACTGACTGTGATGGTCAATATGTTTGTGAATACGTCAAAGATATGTATCTGTGGGATAGCTTACTGGGAAACTATTTATTTTATGGTATTCTGGGTCCTTGCTTTGATCCTAGCAAAGGCTGTGTATTCTGTTGCTAGGCAGAACAAGTGCTATTGCATACAGTGTGATTAAGTCCCTTGGTTTTAACTAGGGTGTGTCATTGGAGGCTAAAGCACTACATCTATGATTGTTGATTGGTACCGATCTTGAAAGCAAATCCTGTATGTATTGTAGTACTAATTGAAGCTCTGGGCCTGTACAGCAAAGTATGGTGTATGTCCACATTGCTTGCATCTACTGTTTTGTGTGGTCCCTGTATTCATCACAGATTACATTTCTCAAGATTAAGGTTGTGTAAGTACTGACACACAGTACTGTATAGTACACACTGAAAGCTTATCTGGGTTGTCATACCTTTGTGTCCTGTAATTATGTCTGACGTGTGTATGGGTATGTCTGTAACATGTCCTTTGACATATGTGTGGTAATACATATAACTGTGTATCTAGCGACATTCATAGTGTACTACAGCAGTATGTGACCTATATTCCCAATTGTGCACATATTTTGGCCACGGGTTTGGCATTAACAAGTTGTGTGGTATAATATTAATACATTTACTGGACCTTACGCTGATTGTGATGGATGATATATTTCTTTACACATCAGCTTGATGTATATCTGCTGTGGCTAGGTGGTGCATCGTGTTGCATACAGTGTGCCAGGTACTCTTTTATAGCCTTATATAGTGATTTTATTTTGTTGCTGTGCAGAACATGGTGCATTGGATAGAGAGTGAGCAAGGCACTTTCAAGCAGTTGTGGGGTGAGCAGTGATAAATGGCAGTTACAGTATTTCACTCTCGGTTAACTTATAGGTTGCTAAACTTTCATAAGCTGTGCTTACCCTTCTGAAAACCCACTTGCAACTGCTGAAATGTGCCTTATTCCATCTGTAGCCCCTGACCTTTATTTTGGCTAGTAACAAAATGAAAAGCATTTACTAGGAAAAAACCTACAACCATTCACATCACAGCATAAGTGATTTGCCACTAAGCCATCTCAGATATACATATCATTTATGTATTCACAAACATAACATCCAGTACAATCATACAACACTAGAGAAAATGTACTCCAACTTGTAGTGTGTGAGTAATTGTAATCTGTGCTCAGGTACGGCATACTGTATTATGTATGTAAGTATATATATATATATATATATATATATATATATATATATATATATATATTTATAGCAGTTCAGTGATATCTGTACTGTATAATGTTAAATGCACCACATGCCTTGCTCAGACATATTTTTGTATTTATGTCTTCCAGGGATCATGGCCCACCACAGGAACCCAACCTGCAGTAGGGCTGAGGGTAATATCATCACTAGCATTATGATTCAGCACTACCATTTACTATTTTCACAAACCAGACAGAACCAGCAGGAGCATACTGCAATGTGGCAAGATCTTGTCTGCAGGGTCAACGAGGTAGGCCTGCATAAACGCACATATGAGTAGGTATGCCACCACTGAAGTGATCTTCTCAGACATGTCCGTCAGCGTGCCGCTGCTGTGCATAAGGAACAGCTTACAACAGGGGGTGGTGCTAGCATCCATCCCCCCCTCACCAGAGTGGAGGAGCTGCTCATGAGCCTGGTGGCACCTGCCCAACAACAACAGCAGCAGACGTACACCATGATGGAGGTTGGAGCCACCATGCAAGCACACATGGAGCATGTAGGTAACATGACATATCTGTAGACTACTGTTATCTGTATTGGTAGATCATGCATATGTGAGATGTGGAGTGTGTCGTTCAAAGATGTGGAGCCTGTTGTTGTGCAATACTGATCATTTGGACATAAGCTGTAGCCCTATGAATGTAAACTGTTGTTGTACTGTAAGATTGCAAACACACAGTAGCAATGCCACAGTTGTGACCACTGACAAACTGTGTCATCTCTATGTAGGTACCTCTGGGGTGACGTCAAGGCAGTGGACAGATGCTGGTGACTGTGTTCTACACTTATTATTGGAAACAAAAAGTGCATGTCATAGTTAAGGTGTAGGCCATGTACACATGTAACACACCTACCCATAATACATGCTGTGCATGTTTGTTGTAAGAGCACGCACTTCTCACTAATGTGATTAGCAGCCTCAAGCACATGCCATAACCAGACCATCTCAAACAAATGTGGCTAGACTGTAGTGACCATTGTATAGGCACAGTTGATACTCAAGATGCACATAACAAACACATCTATGTCATACACAGAGCATTTTAACATGCTACACATAAAGGATTCCCAAACCCTCTGTAATGACACACTCCAGTATCCAAACTCTCATCCACACATTACACAGAATATACCTGAGGGGTAGAGGCCTATCCTGGGGCATTTAAACACTCTGCAACACACTACACATTCATGGCAGGAAATGTTCCTTATTGGCCTCCTTACAAAATCACGTAACAACTGGTTGTGAAATGGTGAAAGGTAGTACAGTTCCGGCACAGCAGGAATTGTGCTGGTTTGTGAAACATTTGTAGCTTTGAGTGACCACCTGATGCCTCATGATGATGGCCTATGGTACTATACCCCATACAGTTATTGTAACCACAGTACTACACATAGCTGTCATTGCTACACACCATAATGATGTGTGTGTGCACACATATGCCCCTCTAAACAGTATGCATACCAATCACCATTTGCACAACTGACACATATATGTCTTGTGATGCTATTGAATGGCTAGGTCATATGACACATATTGGGTATGTGTAGTGTTTAAATATGCAGTTGTGTTTTAGCATGCCATGTCATGGATGAGACTGGCATGTCCACAATATGATCTACACTCACCATAAGTACCGTACATTGGGTATGTGGCTGAATGGTATTCTATCAGTTATCCATGCACCACTGATGATGCTGTGTGAATTCTCATCATGCATGTGCTAAAAACGTGTCCACAATTAACAGGTGTCCATAATTATTTTCTAAAGACACAGAGGCTGTAATCAGCATTGGATACCTATCTGACCCACAGATACACATCCAGGAATGATATGTACACCTGTGAGTTATGGTGCACAGTACATCACAGGGTTATGAATACTTGCACAGCAATGTTGTGTCCATGTATGCATTGTGTTCCAGGGGGAGGGCCATCATTGAATAAGAAAACAGATGCATCAAAGCCAAGTATACTGTTAGTAACAAGGATTGACTACACTTGCACTGCTTGCTGTTGAGCAACACATATCCTGCATGCTGACAGGTGTGATATGGCTGTTTTGCTTGTGATACTGTACTCCACCATCACCTGCTATTGTGTATTTTCTGTGATTGCTGGTGTCGTGTGTGTCTGCTTTTGGGAGGAGTGTAGTTTTGTGTGTGTGCATGTATGCATGTGGTCTGAAGTCATGTTCAGGTCTTAAAGTGTGTTTCCTGTTCTCCTCTCACAGGTGGTGAGGTGGGGCTGGTTCAGTACAGCAGGGAAACTGATGTCACTGAGATAGACAGTGATCATGAGGATAGGTATGTTGAGGCATAGGCAGGTTTGTCAGGGTCTGTTGTTGGGCCACCAATTAACAGTACACAAGTCTCCACCCCATCCATGTACACAGTCATACTGCCTGTACATCCATCATCACCATTGCCCTTAGCTGAGGGACAGTGTACGGTTGGCACTGGCCAGGACAGTGTGGTATCTATGGCACATGTATCAGGATGCAGCAGCCATAGCCAGATGTCTGGAATGGTACCACATAGGCAGATGATCATGTGTTCTAATCAGAGCACTGCTGGTCATCATGCCCCTGGCAGATGTTCCACACCTCTTTCTACCACACACATGTTCCAGGCTGTCATGGAGGCACAGACACGAATGGAGCAGTATACCAGACAGGGGCTAAGGGCACGGAGGGCTCATTACACCTCTGTAAATGACAGTATCCATGACCTAGCAGGTGCCATATGCAACTACACTGAGGTCATTAATAGACGTTCGGGTGAGACATTGGATGTCCTCCACAATGTCATGTCTATGTGTCAGGACAGTGTGGGACGGTTAAGACATCAACGTGGATGTATGCCAGCAACATCACCAGCTGGAGGTCGCCATGGACATCCAGCAAGTCACAGCTGCTCCTGTAGTGCCAGTACCAGCCCTAGCAATGTTGGGAGGCCCGTCCATAGACTGTCCTAGCAGACCATGTGCTCATGGCTCTGGCCAGTCCCAGCAGGGACCTGGATCCAGTGGACATTTGTCAACCTCTGAGGATAGTACCCAATCTGGATTAGTACCTGATACTGTCTGTAGCACCCCTGCCAGGCACAGGTTCCATTTCCATGGCCAGAGACTGTGATCTGTAAAGCCTGCCAGATACAGTCTGTAGCTGTCTCACAAATCCCTGTATATGGCAGCCACATGGTGGAACTGTGTGCATGCAGACACACACACATAAACCAGAAACCTAGGGCAAACACATACCCGCACACATGACATCAACATTGACCCATAACAGTACTCATGGCCCTCACACACACACTCATACACACATGTCGATTGTATGGCTCAGTGTAGGCCTCTGGCACACCAACAACATACCCTGTGCATATGATGAAACCTGTGCCACCTCCTGTCATCTGTAACATTGATGCAGGAACAGGCTAACATGGTGCTGATGATCAGGGTGACTTTAATAAAGTATAGCAATGGTTGGATGTGTAGCATGTTGTCAGCAGTAAAGTGTAATGATATCCTTGAAGGTGTAGCTCAGCAGACATGATGCATTAAAGCTGTAATTAGCAATGTTTTATTGTTTTCACCAGTGTTTATTCCAGTTGTGTTTTATTTGCCCATATGCCACTTGGCTGATGTGTGTAGTTGTGTCAGCATGTGTTATGCAGGGGACAGTGAGTGTGGGATGTGTGAAACACAGGTTTGCAGGTGTCCATTTGTGAACATGGTGGAGGTGCACTCTCTGCATGTACATGCATATTGGACACATGGGCAGGGTGACATGCCCTGTATTGGCCAGTGTTAACACTCCATAGTTTCTATTGTTGGCCAGTATGCATTGTACTACACACATTTTGGAACTTGAGTACACATGTGTGCGTATGACATGGGTTGACACTGTGCTGTGGGTGATGCTATTGTTGCTGTCACTGGTTTGCATTACTAAGGTTAACACTGTCCCAGCTGCATAATCCTTTAGTAATGCACACTGTTCACCTACAGGGTTGCATGGACTGTGTTATCACAAGCACAAGAAATACTCACTTATACAGTAAAAGTGAATTAGTCTCATGGTCCCCCTGCCATAAACTAAATATATAATAGAAGGTGTGAAGTTGTACCAAAAAAGAGTTACATACCAAGAAGGGATAACCTCTCTGGTCAGTATCATTGGGAAAATACAAGCCCTCATTAATCATACAAGGCAAGCTTCAAAATACAAATTGGCAAGGATTCCAAAGACAACACTAAAGCTTTCTTTAGTGTTTTTATAATCTAGAGGGGAAATCTCAGATCGAGTCAGAGTTAATGTAAATGGTCACAAAGTACACTTATCTGAATGACATTACCAATATCTTGTCAGACAGTTTGAATGCAGATTTCACCTGTCGTTACACAAGGGCCACATTTCCAGACCTGAAGAATGTAAAACCTGACAATTCACAGACACTCTAGTAACTAGTTAAAACATCTCTTTACCAAAGTCCAAACCACAGTGGCAATGGTACTGGACAGTGTCCCTGGCTGTGTCATACACAAGCTGGCATATGAAGTAACCACTCACCTAAACACTCTGTTCAAATGCAGCCTCTATACAGGTTACATACTTGTGGAATGACGCACAGTAATGGTATTCACAGTCCACAAGGGTTAAGCTACTACTTCTTCTTCTTCTCCTTTCAGATGTTCCCATTAGAGGTTGCCACAGTAGAACATCTGTTTCCATTTCTTCCTGCCCTCTGCATCTTGCGCTGTCACACCATCCACATGCATGTCCTCTCTCACCACATCGATAAACCTCATCTTAGGCATTCCTCTTTTCCTGTTACCTGGTGGCTTCATCCTTAGCATCTATTTCACAATATACTCTGCATCCCTCCTCAGCACATTTACAAACCAACGTAATCCTGCTTATCTGGCTTGGTCTACTAACCTTCAAACCTGGGCTGACCCTCTAATATACTTATTCCTAATCCTGTCCACCCTCGTCACACCCAGTGCAAATGTTAACATAAATTGATTAAAGGTAGAGCTACAACAGATCCTGGAAACTCTCACCCTATAATCCAGACAAATGTTATCTGGAAGGCTATGGAGCACAGCATTATGGAACTCATTAACAGAGCCATTATGAACCAGCAAACACTGCACCATACCCACTTAGGTTCTCTAAAGGCCAGATCATGGCTCCTACACCTAGTAGACCTCAAGCCAGTTAACAAGGCTATAGGTGAGGGAGGGGAGACCCACACAGCCAAGCTATAGCTCACCCAGCAATTCATACCCATCCCTCATTCTGGTATTATACATAACCTCAACAGACTGACCATAAGTGACTGTTAGATGATGGATTGACAACTGACACACAGATGTAGGACACACAGTAACATTTGCAGCCTCCATGTATAATTCTATGCCAGTAACAAGTAGTATTCACCTGCACTCAGTCCTGGGATCACTCCTGTTTGGCATATAGCTTTCTTAGGTACAGGCAAACACAGTAGGGATATGTCTGCCCACGTTTGATGAAAATGCTTACTGTGGGCTATACTTTATTCTCCAGATGACACACACATCCTCCAAACGGGTATCAGAGAGACAGATACCTGGTGTCAAAATCACAATGTAAAGCTATAAGCCAAAGAAAGCATAGTTATCCACTTTTAGAAAACAAAGTATCCCCAGAGTACCACGTAGGTAGTAGCCCCCAAAATGTGGAACAGGTCCTAATGTATACATACAGCCATGTGTTTAGTCATCTCTCCTTTGATAATCACATTACCAAAGGGTTTGGGAAATCCCTCTGCGAAGCACATAAGCAATAAAGGGTTTGCATGCAGATCAACAGAGGTTGTTGCACACCTATAATGATTAGTCATCTTTGCCAGACTTTGCTTTCTTTGGAACAGGATTCAAATATACCTCAAGCATAAACCCTCACTCACATTCTTCAATAGAAACCGTGATGAGTGGATGTGAAACAGAAGACATAGCCCAGGGATCACTGCAGTGGCTAAGCTTGTCACAAGCATACAGAAGTGACCTAAGGTCTGGAATGCACCAGCACGCTCTGGCAAGGCTAACAGATGCTTTCATGGAGAAAGCATAGTACCCACCTATGAAAAAATTGAGGGCACATGTATGTATATGGCTTTGCCCCACAGCTACCTTACATGTGTTATGCACATACAGTTGTCATTGTGATATGTAATACATTAGAAAAATCAAAGCACACTATATTGACTAAAGGTGTCACAGACTCTCACACAGTTAGCAAGTGCGGGATTCAAACTCCTACCTAACGACATTATGATAATACAGCAGTACACATTTATACAACACACTATACACATTACTGGGATTTTATCTTCCCACAGGTGTATTTGTAGGATGGTGACATCATCAGACTTGACAAAGATGAGTATATCACTTTTAAGGGGTGTGAGTAGTCTCCAAAAAGGTTGCTCTCTCCCCAGGGAGAGATAGATACACACACTTGGCAAGTGGAGAATTCAAACTCCTACATAACAGCAGTATACATTTACACAACACGCTATACACATTACTGGGATTTCACCTTCCCGCAGGTGTATTTGTAGGATGGTGACATCATCAGACTTGACAAAGATCAGTATATCACTTTTAAGGGTTATGAGTAGTCTCCAAAAAGGTTGCTCCCTCCCCAGGGAGTAACAGACTGACACACACACAATTGGCAAGTGCAGGATTCAAACTCCTACCTCACTACATTATGATAGAACAGCAGTATGCATGTGCATGATGCACTATACACCTTACTAAAACTTGACCTTCCCACAGGTGTATTTGTAGGATGGTGGCATCATCAGACTTGACAAAGATGAGTATATTACTTTTAAGGGGTGTGAGTAGTCTCCAAAAAGGTTGCTCCCTCCCCAGAGAGAAATAGACAGACACACACACACTTAACATGCAGGATTCAAACTCCTACCTAACTACGTTATGATATTATGGCAGTATGCATTTACACAACACGCTATACACATTACTGACATTTCACTTTCCCACAGGTGTATTTGTAGGATGGTGACATCATCAGACTTGACAAAGATGAGTACATCACTTTTTAGGGGTGTGAGTACTCTCCAAAAAAGTTGCTCTTTCTTCAGGAAGAGACAGACAGACACACACACACACACAGTTGGCTAGTGCAAGATTCAAACTCCTATCTAACTACATTATGATATTATAGCAATACTCATTTACACAACACACTACCCACATTACTGTGATTTCACCTTCCCACAGGTGTATTTGTAGAATGGTGACATCATCAGACTTGACAAAGATGAGTATATCACTTTTAAGGGGTGTGAGTAGTCTCCAAAAAGGTTGCTCCATCCCCAGGGAAAAACAGACAGACGCACACACTTGACATGCAAGATTCAAACTCCTACCTAACTACATTATGATACTACACCAGTATGCATTTACACGACACACTATACACATTCCTAGAATTTCATCTTCCCACAGATGTATTTCTAGGATGGTGACATCATCAGACTTGACAAAGATGAGTATATCACTTTTAAGGGGTGTAAGTAGTCTCCAAAAAGGTTGCTCGCTCTCTAGGGAGAAACAGACAGACACACAAACACACACTTGGCAAGTGCAGGATTTAAACTCCTACCTAACTACATTATACTACAGCAGTACGCATTTATACAACTCATTATACACATTACTGGGATTTCACTTTCCTACAGGTGTATTTGTAGGACGGTGACATCATCAGACTTGACAAAGATGAGTATATCACTTTTAACGGGTGTGAGTAGTCTCCAAAAAGGTTGTCCCCTCCTCAAGGAGAGACAGACACATACACTGTTGTCAAGTGCAGGATTCAAACTCTTACCTCCCTCCATTATGATACTGCCGCAGTACACATTTACACAACTCGCTACACACATTACTGGGATTTCACATTCCCACAGGTGTATTTGTAGGATGGTGACATCATCAGAAGACAAAGATGAGTATATCACTTTAAGGGGTGTAAGTAGTCTCCAAAAAGGTTGCTCTCTCCCCAGGGAGACACACACACACACACACACACACACACACACACACACACACACACACACACACACACACACAGTTGGCAAGTGTGGGGTTCTTATTCCAAACTAAGTACTTTTTTACACTTCAGCAAGCAATATGGAGTTACAGGATGCAATACAGACATTACTCGCTGACAGTTTGCCCAAAGGGGTTTTTCACATTTGCTAACCTCAGCAGGCTTATCATACTAGGTGTATTGTGAGTGCATTGTTTGCATAGGCCATAACCATATCATATATGGGTTGATGCACCACATACTGGCACACACAGGGTCAATCTGGTGGCTAAGCTCTGTCAACCCAATACTGGACAATACAGTCAAGAGGAGTAGGGTCATACAAGCACAACAGCAACAGTCTCACATAGACCTACAATATAAGCACCAGCAAAACACACACATAAATACACATTACTATACTCAGAGAATACAAATATTAATCTGAAAAAGAGAAAGTGTCCTCCTAAGCAGACAAGCAAGCAACATGCACCTCCAAGCACACGCCAGAAAACACATAATACACCAAAGCAGTGTGCCTCACAACAGGCCCTAAGGCAAAACAACATACCCAACACACTAGTAATAGGTGACTCCATAGTCAGGTACACAGATGTTCCACTCACTAGGCTGGACAAGGGGAAGGTTACTATCAGTTGTCTGTTAGGTGCTATGATCCGCCACATAACACAAGCACTTACATCACTCCAGAACAGGTACATATATGACGCGGTCTTTGTACATGTCAGTGTGAATGATCTGAGACATACCTACCAGGACAACATGACAAGAGATATATAGTAGTTCTATGATCATGTAGCCCAGGCTGGTATGACCCTGACCTTGAGTAGCATCTTACCTTCACCTACATGATACTGCAATATAATAGAAAGATGATAAATGTCAACAATTGGCTGAGCTTCTGGTGTCATTCAAATGGGATCCAGTCTCTGTCTGAGAGGGATGACATGAGAGATAAGCCTCTTTGCTTCGCTAGAGATGGTTTGCACCTGTTTCCCCTATGCTTCTGAATACTGGCCAAGGCTCTTGCTGTCCCCATATTACCTTTTTTCGGCAAGGCTCAAAGGACAAACCAACCCCTGTAACCAACACAAATAATCACAAAGTGAGCTAAATGCTACTCATTGCCAGAAGTCTTAGCCTCCAAATGCACACACTCGAGGCACTCCTCAGTGTGGAGAATATTGATATCTGTGCAGTAACAGAAACCTAGTTCAAGGCTCCAGAGAGCACACCAGCACTACCAGGATACTACTCATTCCATACCTTCCAGCATCAGAACCTTGATCATAGCACATAGGGCGGGGATGTATCCATATTCATCAAGGATACCTACACTTCTCTCTACATCCTCTCTACAGGATATGTGCCCATAGAATGTTGCACAGCAACGTTCTTCCCACTCCACAGGGGTGGGGCCTCAATAGACCCTTGGCATTCCCGCTCTATGAGCCTGACGAGTCTGATCTGCAAGGCAATGGAGCCAATCATAATGGAACTCAACAATAAAGACATTGGGAACCTTCACACAGTTGAGCACACCCAGTTTGGCTTTGTCAAAGGCAGATCATGCCTCCTGAACTGGGTGGATTTCTTTGAGAAAGTTACCCAGGTAACAGATGATTGAAAGGAGCTCCACACATCCTACCTATACCTCGCTAAGGCCTTTGACACCATTCCCCAGTCAGGTATCATAGCTGAACTCACCAACCTGGGCATAAATCCATACATCACAATATGGATTGCAAACTGGCTCACAAATAGATCCCACAAATTAAGAGTTGCTGGCTACATGTCAGACTCTAAACTGGTAACAACTGGTGTCCCCCAGGGTTCAGTCCTGGGGCCCCTCCTGTTTGGTATATACTTCTCAGAAGTACATGCCAACACAGGAGAGTTGTGGTTGACTAAGTGTGCTGGGAACTGTAAAGTGTGTGCATAACAGATTCCCCGGATGATACAAATATTCTCCAGAAGGGACTCTATGAGACAGATGTGTGGTGTCAGAATCATGGCCTCAAGCTCAATGTGAAAGAATGCATAGTAATCCCCTTTGGGGAAAACAAAGTACCCACAAACTACCACATAGGTGTTATCCCCTAAATACTGACGAGGTAATAAGGGATCTGGGGACATAAGTAGATAGTCATCTTTCCTTTGACAACCATGTTGTCAAAGTGGTTAGGACAGGTACATGTCTACAGTTAGTAGATGTGTACTTCATTGTAAAGTCATGTTGTACAGCCGGCACATGCACCACATACACTGTAATATTCACAGATACTGGTGGCTATTATGTACAGTGGGTGAGATGTGCACCTCATGTCTTTTGTGCCATTAGGATGTGTGCTGGGTGGGACAGTTCTGGATGGCTCCTTGTCATGGTCATCCTCTTACACACATCTCTGCCCATCCATCTTTGGCTTATTATACTGTGTTCCCCTACATATATAGGTACATAGATAGGTAATAGGCTATCTGCCTGAAGGCATGTATTAGCATGGCCAGAGTGTGCAGCTATCACCACACCTGGGGTTAGTTCCCTATGCCTCTGTGTAGTAGAGCTGATGAAGTGATCCATGGTGTGACAGTTCAGTTTCACATACATTCATCAAGGCTCCTCTGGAAGAGTGTCAGTGAGGGACTCAGCTTAATGTAGGTTGGGAGCCTGTTCCAAAGCAAGGGAAGTATGTGAGTTAGTAATGTATCCCTCTAACATGTTCTATTTATTGTTGTGATGATTATATCCCTAGAGCATGTGTCACAGTGAGCTTGTGTTTAATTCAGATAGAGCATCAGTTCTGCATTGGACATGGACCTGTATGTTGGGCAGAGATCGCCTGAGTAGACTGTATGCAACAGAGTACAGATTGAGTTACTTTAGTCTTGTTGCATGGGGCAACTGTTTGAGACCAGTAATCCTCTTGTTGAGGTACTTCAGTGGTATTTCCAGCTGCTGAAGGTGCCTAGTCAGACTCATCGCAAGTGTGTCGTTGTACTCTCTGATGGGTCTGATGACTGATGAGTAGAGGAAACCTCCTTTGACCTACATACAAAGACTTTGGCAATTTGTGGAAACACATAGCATGATTTTCTAACCACTTTGTGAATGTGTTTCTGAAAGGAGAGATGACTATCCACGTGTCCATAGATCCCTTATTATTACATGCTGCTTGCTGAGCACACTCAAGCAAATCTGCAATCTGTGGCTACTACTCCAGCCATACAGTATAAGAAGGAATCAGTACTGCAAACTAAACAAGGATATACATTTTGAGCCTCAAGAGCAGGAGCACACTCAAGCAAATCTGCAGTCTGCAGCTACCACTCCATCCATACAGTATAAGAAGGAATCAGTACTGCAAAGTAAAGGATATACATTTTGAGCCTCAAGAGCAGGAGCACACTCAAACAAATCTGCAGTCTGTGGCTACCACTCCACCCATACAGTATAAGAAGGAATCAGTACTGCAAACTAAACAAGGATATACATTTTGAGCCTCAAGAGCAGGAGCACACTCAAGCAAATCTGCAGTCTGCGGCTACTACTCCACCCATACAGTATAAGAAGGAATCAGTACTGCAAACTAAATAAGGATATACATTTTGAGACTCAAGAGCAGGAGCACACTCAAGCAAATCTGCAGTCTGCGGCTACCACTCCACCCAAACAGTATAAGAAGGAATCAGTACTGCAAACTAAACAAGGATATACATTTTGAGCCTCAAGAGCAGGAGCACACTCAAGCAAATCTGCAGTCTGCAGCTACCACTCCACCCAAACAGTATAAGAAGGAATCAGTACTGCAAACTAAACAAGGATATACATTTTGAGCCTCAAGAGCAGGAGCACACTCAAGCAAATCTGCAGTCTGCAGCTACCACTCCACCCAAACAGTATAAGAAGGAATCAGTACTGCAAACTAAACAAGGATATACATTTTGAGCCTCAAGAGCAGGAGCACACTCAAGCAAATCTGCAGTCTGTGGCTACCACTCCACCCAAACAGTATAAGAAGGAATCAGTACTGCAAACTAAACAAGGATATACATTTTGAGCCTCAAGAGCAGGAGCACACTCAAGCAAATCTGCAGTCTGCGGCTACCACTCCACCCATACAGTATAAGAAGGAATCAGTACTGCAAACTTAACAAGGATATACATTTTGTGCCTCAAGAGCAGGAGCACACTCAAGCAAATCTGCAGTCTGTGGCTACCACTCTACCCATACAGTATAAGAAGGAATCAGTACTACAAACTAAACAAGGATATACATTTTGAGCCTCAAGAGCAGGGGCACACTCTAGCAAATCTGCAGTCTGCGGCTACCACTCCACCCATACAGTATAAGAAGGAATCAGTACTACAAACTAAACAAGGATATACATTTTGAGCCTCAAGAGCAGGAGCACACTCAAGCAAATCTGCAGTCTGCAGCTACCACTCCACCCATACAGTATAAGATGGAATCAGTACTGCAAACTAAACAAGGATATACATTTTGAGCCTCAGGAGCAGGGTCAGTCCACCCAGGCATTCTACTTGTATGTTTTATGAGAGTGAAGCTATTACATTAGCAGTATTTCTTAGTAGTTCTCAGCTTGCTAATAAAACTGACTGTTGTAGCCTTTTGTCCTCTCCATCCCCCGCTAGTACAGTAATCCTAACTGTCCAATAGACAGTATACATTTAATTCACATCCCTGTGACTAAATTAACCATCAAGCAGCCCTCTCAGTGCTTTCTGCCTTAGTTTGTATCAATTGGAGGCCCACCTGTTTATTTGCATCTCTGTACATTCCCCTTCATTGCTAATGTATCTCCCTACTCTAATCTGTGCACAAACTGATTACTAATCAACAAGTCAGTGTGAAGACACACTCCCAACATTAATAAACTTTGCTGTCTCTTCTCTCCTTCTCTTTACAGGTAGTTTGAATTATTACTTACCCCCTCTGAGGCCTTCGCTGATTTCCACTTATTGCCTCTCTGGTTTCTTTGCATTCCACCTGGTTTACACCCCTTGTGCTATCTCCCACCCCCAATACAAAGTCTATATTAGAATCCTGCTGAGCATGGAGCCATCTTTATATTTCTAGTCTCCCACCAGGACACAAGTGCTCTTCAGCAATTACATTCTGCTTGCCGGTAAGCCATTAGACCTCAGGAATTTGTTTAAAGTGTTCAGATTTGTAAAGTAATACTTACTTTTTGGTGTATTTGGATCTATACAACTAGTATTAATTTTTCTGATTCCTTACTACTGATCTGCTTATTTGTTTATTTAACTGGTTGATTCTGTCATTCAGGAATTGTGTTTTTACTGACACTACCACTGTAGCTATGTTGTCTCTATGCTACTAAAAGTGCTGTTATAACTGTAATGTACATCTAATTGACCTAGTCTTGGAGTTAGAAACAGTTTTTACTGATTTAGCCCTACAGTTGTCTCTGCTACTGCTTCAGCTGTGCTGTTGTGTTCATTTTCCTTTTTGTTGTATGCACATGATAATTGGCTGATAAATGTATTGTGCATGATTTATTAACCTGTTTCCAAACTAAGTTATGGCACTGTGATGTGGTTACTGTTGAAGCACTCTCAAACTGTAGCAGTAGCATCTATTCCCCTGCTTTATCCACACTATCCTCAGATTTGTATCTTTTACACCCTCCTATCTCCTCATTACTTCCTTTGACCTGTTTTTGTCTCCTTCTACTAGCTTCATCCTCTCTCTGTTTTTCTCTCTCTCTTCAGAGCACAGTCAAGCAAATCTGCAGTCTGTGGCTACCACTCCACCCATACAATATAAGAAGGAATCAGTACTGCAAACTAAACAAGGATATACATTCTGAGCCTCAAGAGCATGGTCAGTCCACCCAGGCATTCTACTTGCATGTTTTATGAGAGTGAAGCTATTACATTAGCAGTATTTCTTAGTAGTTCTCAGCTTGCTAATAAAACTGACTGTTGTAGCCTTGTGCCCCCCCACTAGTACAGTAATCCTAACTGTCCAATAGACAGTATGCATTTAATTCACATCCCTGTGACTAAACTAACAATCAAGCAGCCCTCTCAGTGCTTTCTGCCTTAGTTTGTATCACTTGGAGGCCCACCTGTTTATTTGCATCTCTATACATTCCCCTTCATTGATAATGTATCTCCCTACTCTAATCTGTGCACAAACTGGCTACTAATCAGCAAGTTAATGTGAAGACACACTCCCAACCTTAATAAACTTTGCTGTCTCTTCTCTCCTTCACTTTACAAGTAGTTTGAATTATTACTTATACCCTCTGAGGCCTTCACTGATTTGCACTGATTGCCTCTCTGGTTTCTTTGCTTTCCACCTGGTTTACACCCCTTGTGCTATCTCCCTCCCCCACTACAAAATCTATATATGAATCCTGCTGAGCATGGAGCCATCTTTAAATTTCTAGTCTCCCACCAGGACACAAGTGCTTTTCAGCAATTACATTCTGCTTGCCGGTAAGCCATTAGACCTCAGGAATTTGTTTAAAGTGTTTAGATGTGTAAAGTAATACTTACTTTTTTCTCTTGTCTTGATCGGCTCTGCCCCGCTCCGTTCGCCCTCACTAACGCTCGGGCTCTCTCCACTCCCCTGCCCTGCCCCCTATTTCCTCCCACCTTCACTACCTCTGCATTTATAGTAATCACAGCCACACCCACAGCTCACCCTCACATCACCTCCACCAATCACAGCTCCTCAAGTCATATCACAAGAAATATAAAGTTACATTTTCATGTTTTTAAACATTTTGCACTGCCATTGGCCTTATATTTGGCCATTGACATGCTTCATCAACTGTATGCATCCTTTATTTGGAGCTGTCAAAGCTCCGTTTAGCTATTTGCAGAAATGTACTCTGTTACCAACGGAGTACATTTCTGCAGGTAACACTAATCTTCCACGGACAGTTAGTGTTTGCTGGATCACGAATTTACCTCATTTGCATGGCTTTAACCAGAAAATGAGGTAATTTGCATACCATGACGCTGTCCGTGCAAGACTAGCTTTAGCAGCTTTCGTGCACGCCCCCTGCCGGCTGTTCCTGGATCGCACAGCAGACATATTGCCGGCATGAGCTCCTACCCTCATCTTGCACTCCGTGCAAGCTTTTGTGAATCCGGGGGTTAAATTCTGCACTTCAGAAATTAACTTTCAGTTCCAGTGAATACAAGTCCTGCATCTGATGCCTGCTTGCATGTGTTGCTTTTTACTGTTGTAGATTTTACATAGTTATATATATACAGTGCTTCCAGAATTACACATTTAAATACTATAGACACAATGAATATGAAAAATGAGTTGCTCTCCTCATCTACAGAAAATTTAGGATTATTTTGTGACAGGTTGTTTGAGCATTTAATACTTATTTAAAAAGGAGCACATGGATTGCTATTATGGGTTAAGATTTCTTAAATATACTCTAAGCAGAAAAAAATCTCAAAACATCTTGCACATTTAATAAGAGAATAAGATTTTTTTATAATTTGTCCAATGAGTCATCTACCATAGTAAATTATAAATGCAATATGGCTTATGAGATTAACTTAAAGTTGGACAAGTTAATGACGATTTTTTAATTTAATTCACAGTAAAGGGTAACTGACAGGTGCCTAATGATATCAATACTTTTATCAGTCATTAGTTTGCTTGAAAATGCAGAAATGTTTCATATGTGGATACTACCTACAGGTGAAGAAGATTCATAACTAAAATTCTGCAGAAAAAAGTAGTATAGAAGTAGTTTAAAGAGATAAATTGATACAGTCCAACTAGCATTAAACAATGGAGTTTATACAAATGTAATGAGCTATTCATGTTTCTTATTTTAGAGATGACACAGGGCCAGATTATGTAAGATTTGCAGACAGCACAGCACCCTGAAGGATGACTTCAGCACACTTGCTGGACAAGTGATTCCAGAAGACACTCTAATGGCAGACCAACTGCTTAAGTATTCACTGTAAGATAATTGGAGATTCCATGCATGCCAGTGTGATTCCAAAATACATAGTGTGCACACAATGGAACGGAAATGCAGCAAACAGCCATGCCAACTCTGTTCCTGAAATCCTAGGTGCATATATTACCGACCCCAAAGAATTCATGTGAATACTGCAGATTATGGAGAAATCCAAAACAGAGCAGGAAAAAACATATAACAATGCAACCTGCAGTTAATATACTGCAACAAGTAGCAGTGATGCAAGCCATAAATGAGAATGTGGCTGTGCATCTTAGAAGACAGCCAGCTAGAGTCAGAGCAAGGATGCGACTAAAACAGTTTTCATACCAGAAAAGTAATCAACAGTTACCATTTAGACACACAATTAGTGCAGGCTGGCTGTAACATGTGTGCCTCACATATGTGTACAGACCCTGCAAAGAAACCCCATCCTCCTTGAAAATAAAGTGTGTCTCAGTCTCGATGTACTCACATCTGAAACACTCCAGAGACACATGGGGGATGCTGTGGAAGTATCACAGATGGCTACGAGTCATATTCTGGCCAAATTCCTGGCAGCAGTGTGCAGCAAGATGGATGACTACCTACACTTCCCATCCACACCAATGGAGAGGAGAAATGTAATGCACCAGTTCTAAAACATTGCAAGCTTCCCGCATATACTTGGTGGAATAGAGTGCACACACATACCTATTAAGACAACAGTGCATCCATATACAGACTGATACATAAACAGAAAGGGCTGGCCATCTATCAGCTGCCACTTTGTGTGTGCAGCAGATGGCAGCATAGCAAACATCATGGCAAAACACCCTGAAGGGTACATAATGCCGCCATTTGGAGGGAAAGTGGACTCAGGGCTGCATTCCAGCAAGATGAAATTCCTGAGGGACTGATTCTAGGTAAGTACAGGAACATAGCTAGGATGTAAGTTAAGGATCCCCCTTTCAACAATATCTAGTCTGAACAAAAGTGTTTTTACTCCCCACAATAGGTGAATGTGGTTATCGTCTTGAGCCATGGTTAATGACCCTGTTCCATGAACCATCCAACCCCGCATAGAAGACCTATAATAGAGCACACACAACAACCAGAAACACCACATAGCATGTGTCTGGTGTACTGAAAGCTAGGTTCAGATAACTGGACACATCCAAGGCTGCACTGCAATACAAACCTGAGAAGTAAGCACAGATGGTATAACGCTGTATGCCATGCGGCACAACATGCTTACCTGAGAACATGGTGGTTTTCCTGCTGCAGGTGTGGGTGAACTATCCCAAGAATCCCAGATGTCTGAAGATGACATCCCACAGGTATCAGAGGAGAAGCCTGAGAACATAGGGGACAGAATTCACATGCATAGGCAATTATGATGCCATTTTACTAGGGGGAGGGGGTTGTCAACCCTCAAAAACATTGATATGCACCTGATAAGAATTATGGATAAGTGCATTTATACATTTGATTCTGTGCATATGTCGAAAAAAAAGAAACACTTTGCAGTCCTGTGTAATGCAGACATCTGTATAATACTGTCTGTGAGAAATAATAACATGATGTGAAAAGAATCAACTATGGCTACTTACAACATTTGCAAAAACAACACACCTTGGAATATCTGTACAGTTCACGACTGAAATTAGAACCTCTGACGTTACATACTGTATATTTATTTATTTATTTGCTATTTGTTAAACGGGTTAGTCCAACTGAACCATATGGCCCATTTTCAGTGGAGACCTGAGGAGAGAAACTCCAACATACAAAATTAAATGAGTTACATACTAGAATATATATAATCAAAGAATACAAAAGTTAACAATGCAATGTAGAAAAAAAATAAAAAATATAGAAATAACAGAATACATAAAATATACATCCAGTGAAGAAGAACATGGTTGAAAGCAAAAGTACAAAAACATGGGAAACTAATGAAAATAAAGGCTACAACTTATAAAAATAAAATGTACAACGTGAGGAAGCAGAGACAGTATAAGCATAGCCTTTACATGGTAACATAATAATAATAATACAGAAATTTTCTACAGATTGCATGCTAGAATTGAGAGAATATGATCAACATATTCTGAAAAGTAGAAGACAGACATAAGTAAATTGGAGTGGTAATGGGAATTAAGGAGGCTCATGGCAAGGGCAGGATCTTGAGTTCAGGAAGTAGCTTTTGACTTTAGTTTTGAAGCAGAAGGTACTATTAATGTTATGGATGTTGGGAGGAAGGCTATTCCAAGCTTGGGACACTGAATTTTTGTAGAGGAGTTTGTCAATATTTTTGTTTGGTTTATAGATATCTAGAAGATTTTGGTCAGAGCTACAAAGTGAATGGGCTAGGATATAAGGGGATGCTATAGACAAAAGAGAGGGATAGGCTAAAAGTTTATTTATTAGGGAATGTGTGAGATACAGCTGGGAAAGAAGCATGAGGTGGGGGAATTCAAGCCAAATTGTTTCAGAGCAAGGCAATGAAGTGGTTTGTAAGGGTAGTTACAGGCAAATCTGGTGATATTGTTATAGGTTTGTTAGACTTTGGTTAGTAGAGATGACTGAAGATGGGTAAGGATAGGATATGCATAGAGAAGGCATGGAAGGTTTGAGCTAGAATGGGTTTGGAGTTGGGAGCTAGGAATTTTTTATTTTTATAGAGAAGACCCAATTTCTGTTTAGTTTTGTTTAATACAGTGCTGTATATGGATGTTGAATATTAGCTGGTCACCCATTATAGTATCAAGTAGTTTGGTGTGTGGATCTGCTTTGATAATGGTGTTATTGAGAGAAGAAATGGTAAAGGAAGATTTATGGCGAGAGAGGAATTTGGGAAGGAATAGTAGGACCTTGGGCTTTTTGGGGTTAAGTATAAGTTGGTGTTTTGTTCGCCATTTTTCCACAGATGAGAAAGTGTTTTGAATGATAGAAAGAAGATTAGAGATGTTGTCTGAGAAAGTGATAAGTGTAGAATCATCAGCATATTATATATGGGAGGAAGTGGTGCAGGACGACTGTAGATTATTAGTGAAGATGTTGAAAAGGAGAAGACCAAGGATTGGGCCTAGAGGGATGCCAGTCTGGATAGGTAGGAAAGGGGAACAGGTGGATTGCCATCTGACAAATTGGAGCCTGTTTGAGAGATAGCTCCAGACCCAGTGAATAGTAGAGGAGAAAGGTTAAGATCAGTTAGTTTGGCAAGTAGCTTGGAATGAGAGACAGTATAGAAAGCTTTAGCGAGGTTGGGGAAGAGGCAGGATGCAAGAAGATTTTTGTCCCTGGCTTCAGCAACACTGTGAGTGAAGGATAGGAGGACAATGGAAGTGCTATAATTAGGCTTGAAGCCGCGTTGAGAAGGAGTCAGAAGGTTTCCATCTATTAGATACTTAAGAAGCTGGTTATGAATACATTTTTCAAGGATTTTGGAAAGTGGACAGAGAAGGCCAATGGGTCTACAGTTAGATGGATTTTTGGAGTTACTTACTTTGTGAAGTGGTATGGTGTGGAAAGATGATTTAAGGATATACATAATATCAACATTGCATACTAGATATGGATATTGTAGTAATCCATAGGTTTCTGTATTTAGACCGCAGAGTGCAAGGAATTACCAGTATGAATTACATATAATCCATAAATTCTCCTCCAAACACTGGTATCATTTACACTGGAACTCTGACTATACAACTGCATATGGGACTGAACAAAAATATTTAGAAGAACAACACCTATATGCATACATTTCCAGAAAACATGACTCCAGGAGCTTTTAACAACTTCTGCTAAAAATTAAAATTTTGATTAAATATGACTTTAAACATATACCTTTTGAAATTATTAACTTTAAATGATGTACTAATTACCACTACAGAAATTACACCACTTGTCAATATATCTCTCACTCAGGCTCACAAATTCAAAGTGCACCTTGTGTGGACACAGCTTTAAGAACCATTTACATCACACATAATTAATGAGATTAATTCAAGTACTTTGAATCCCATTCATGCACATCCCCGTAAATTGCCATTATGCACCAAAAGACCCAGGTGTACCATGTAAACACCCAATATGTATCGATAAATGATATCATTTCTGACATGTTCCCATTATCTTCCAATAGTTTTAGAACACGACATCAGTGTCACTTTCAAATATTGATTTTGATACCTTTAATGATCAGACCATTGCTAACTGTGAACTGAATGGTATCTGTGTTTTTCTGTTTGCCAGATATCTACTAATTGAAAATCCTGATGGTAATGTTGAAGAGGCTGCAATGTGTCCATGCACCCAATTGGACCAACAAAGAGATGACACAGATGTTGACCATATATGCTGGATTGGAGCAAAGGATGAGAGCCAGGCCCAGGAACTTTGATATCGTCTATGTGTAAAACTCGATCACGAGAGAGCATTGACAGAAGATAGGGATCTACTACACTGGAGTGCAGGATCATCACTGCTATGGTGACCTATATCGCAGGGACTCAACCAAGCTTCAAAGGAGGGTCAACAAGGTGCAGAGACAGCCCATAGATTCCTATAGTAAGTAACAATATCCAATGTTTTCCTTAGTATTCCTAGAGATTTTACAGATATTTATTTGACCCATTTATATCATATACATTTTTTATAACCATGTTTTAGCTACTGTGATAATTAGCTCATGGGCATAATTCAGTGAACTTCATATATACTGATCTCTTGACTATGGGTTTGATACCCATGTTGTTATTTTATTGAATAATAACCTTAAATATATCATTTGAAGATGTACATTTGGTTTACAACATCTAACTACATAATTTCTCATAGACATTGTCCTCGTTCATTGCTGGCACCTATAGCACCCAGACCACAGATGACTACGCATTTCATACTTTTCCATTATATTCTCACTGCATCACCTATTGGACCATTACGACATGTATATAACTTAGTTACTTCATTCTTCCTACACAAGTACACGGACAAGTTTATTTAATACAAAAATTAATGACCATACCATTGGTTAAACATATTTTGTAATGTACGTGTTGACAGCTGTTATGTTTTCACTATAAGAGATTTAAAATTATGTACATTTACCATATTCTGCTGTTCATCCCAGGATTTCTAAGAAACACCTGCAATATCTGTTGTCAACAATAACAGCCTAGTTGAATGTTAGCTTGGCCTGTAAAGCAATTGGCCAGCATGTGTACATTTTGGCATGTTGTGGGTTTCAAACCACTTAGGGAAACCTGCTACCTTTGTTAACTTCATCCATATCATTTTTTAATCCATTCTGCAATAGTTTATATTAAATTTTATTTTGTGCTTGATAGTGACTCACTGACCTAGTCTTTCTACAATTAATGCCATAACCCATGATGGCCTAATCATATCAGTTGCTGAACTGCAGTGTTTGAAAAGTATTACCTGCTTGTTTATGAGGAGCATGCATTGAGTGTTATCTCAGCTTGTAAGAAGGCAGGCTAGCATGTCTACATTTTGTGTGTTGTGTGTTGAAGTCTTGAAAGAGGACACATTTATCTTAAACTTTTATACTGATTTTATATACCCATAGCATTCATCTAACAGACCATTTTACACTTACTGATACTAACATATATTTGGAGCATTGTTGCGAATAACTCATTCTTCGAATTCCTACTGATATATCTGTAATCCATAACATTCTGTTAACATCAGACATTTAACAGTGGGGGCAGTACATCTTGATAAATCATGTTATATGGCTGAGCAATTTTAATGTTCATATTGTATACTTTTTAAAATGCTATGAAGGACTGTTTGGTCTTGAAATACTGAAGTCAATAGGAGAAAAGAATCAACCTCTGAGGGACTATGATGGCCACACTAACAGTTGCAATGAAGGGCAGGGAAGATGCATGTATTTAACTAGTGATGTGCAGTTTATCAAGGACTAATGTTCCTCACAAATACCTTTCTGTGTCCATAAAGTACAGCAACAGGTATGGTTTTGTTCACAGAAGCTGGATGTTACATAACACAGTGCTGACATGAATGTAATTTAAAAACAGTATAGCTACATGAGCAGCACATTTTCATAGTTTGCAGTCCTAAACCAAGATCATTCTTAGTATACCATCCCCCATCAGGATGATATCATAACAGTAACTCTTTTCGCTGCCTCGAAAACACAATTTTACAGTTAAGATATGTTAGGCAGGTAGATAGGTCTCAAAGTTAGAGTGTGGATGTCGTTTGAATCTCATGTTTTCCAATTTGTGCTCAATGATGCTAACACTGGAATGTTACAATGTCATCTGAGCATTTTGCTTAACTAATGTTCTTTAGAATAACAGTCTACAAAGTGTGTTGTGAAATGTTTATCTTTGTTATTCGAGGAATATTTTTTAATTTTTTTTTTTTATTTCAGATAATACGGACAGCAGTCAGAACATCAAGCAGATGCACAGGCTTGTAGAACAGCAGATGGAGAGCGGTATGTTGAATATTTTCCATATATTATAGACTGAGATGTATATTCCACTATTTTCAGGCTTCTATTTTTAAACATTACATGTTTAGAGGAGTTAAAGATAGCTGCTATCCTGTAGATAGTACTACTCCTTGACTTGGATCCGACCAAATTCCAGCAAAAACCTATGCAGAACAGTATGGAGCTCAGTTAATTAATGTTAATATATCTCCCAAACTACATATAACTCTGATACATTGCTGTATCTTTATTAAAAAAACTGTTTTATACCTTAAATAGAGTTAGATTTGACTGGAATGAATGGACCCTGACTGCCTGGCCACAGCCATGAGGTGATATACATCAACTACTATTCACTTGAAAATAAAGTGACACCTTAATAAAGAAAGGGCCAAAAATGTCAAACAAAGATGGAGGTATGGATAGCCAGACTGCCAAAACAAAATTCTCAGTGGCCTCTCCAGAAAAAGAAAGTAATAGTCATCACTGTCACTCACTTGCTGAACTAGGCTGGCTTGAACTCCCTCACCTCCTTCAATGGTATCAACTCACACTCGCCCACAAACTAGTAAACCATCCACTAAAAGTCTCATCCATTCAGAATCTACTCCAACCCTATCGCACCACCAGACCACTAAGATCCAGCAACAAAAATCATTTACAGGTCACTAAAGCCAATAACTCTGCTGGAGAAGCACTAATCTCTTGTGCCATAGCCAAATTATGGAAGTCCCTCCCACCCACAATTACCTCAGTACCATCATGCACCCACTTCAAAACTGTACTAAAAGCACACTTAAAAACATGATGGCTGTGCCCTTGCAACTCCCCCTCTAATATCACCCACCTCATCCACCCACTACCTTTCTTTCCACCCCACTAACTACCTTGATTATAGCAAGCTCGGATGCTCATAAGCCTAACTACTTTTTATACAGCAGGAACTTCTTGTTGTAACAATTGTTAATGTCTGTTATGTACTTCGCAGATGATAAAGATTCTAGTTGTCTACTGTTGTACTATGTTCTTCATCTGTAACTATGTTTGTAACTGTTAATTGCTATGTTGCTATGTTGATCAAATTGTTAATTGCTATGTAAATCCAATGTAACTACTGTCTGTATATTTTAACTGTGGAGCTTTTCTCCCTGGGCCTCCGCTGAAAATGGGCCTACATCCAGTCGGTCACTCCTGGTTAACAAATGTAAATAAATAAATAAATAACACAAAAAGACCTAGAACAAGATACATCTAAAACGGCTGCTAAGGCAAAATCAGATCAACCAGCAAACCTTGAATATTTGAAGTTGGTTCTACAACCTATTCAGCAAGCTTTGTGAGATCTAGCTGCTTAATTTCAGTCCTTTGATGATTTATTGAATCATATCCAAATCCAAACCAGAATAGAAGAGAAGAAGGGAAAAGTATTTGCTAATGAAACTAAAATAGACCAACTTCAGAAGGAGTCGGTAAATAACACCAAAAGTATCCAAGACCTACAATCAAAATGAATTCACCTGGAGGCATGAGCAAGGCAAAATAATATTATCATTCATAGGATTCCTGAATATCCCACATACCCTAGCCTTATGGTAACAATTGAACAAATTCTGGATGCCCTCTTTCATGATCTGAACAAAGCCAAAAAATAACAGTTGAAAGAACACATCGAGCTATCCAAGTTGCTCAGAATATAGACAGACCGCGGCAAGTTTATGTCAAAATCCTAAACTACCAAGATGTTTTAAAAATTCTATCAGCAGGTTAAAAAAAAGAATCCTTTTATATGGAACAGTTGCAAAATTTCCTTTTCTCAGGACCTTCCAAGTCAAATAAAACAAGCAAGACAAAGCATATCTTAGGTTTTTGCATTCTTGATTCAAGAGAAAATAAAATTTCAAATGAGATACCCAAATATCTTATCTTTTCAATAAAAGAAATTAAATATACTGCTTTTAAAGAGATATCTGTAACTGTGGCTGCTTACTGATGACAACTTATGTGTTTTGTCTGTGGCAACATGATACCTGGACAGACTGGGTCACACTTGGGCACTGTGGGTGGGGGGGGGGGGGGGTTCTGCCCAATGCTTAAACTCTGTACAGCTGTGCCAGATCTAGCATCCCACAGTGCTTCCTCTTCCCTGAAATTTCTTCCTGGTTTAATAATAAATCAACTGCTTAAAGCAACAGGACTACATCTCCTACAATCATAGCCATATAGCTACTAAACCTGTATTAATGAATGCCGATTCCTGAGGAGGAAGTAAAACAAAAAGAAATTAACCTTCTTGCATATTTTGTCTGTGATAATTGTTATTACATTATTACTCTATGTTAACATCTATTGTTTTATCTAATTATTTTCTTCTATTATTAGTCTGTCATTTTGTTACTCTGTCTTTTTAAAACAATTTGTGTAATGTAACTATTGGAGCTTTTCTCCTTGGGCCTCCACTGAAGAAGGGCTGCTGCCCAAAAAAGAAATTAAAGTTTCATCAAGGACCCGGCAAGGTAATTTGGAAATGTGATGGAACTAACTCCGCTCTTATATGTAACATGAAAAGCTTTATTATTAATTAGACAGTCTTAAACTATGAAACATCTCCTGTGGCAGGCTCAAATTAATAATAGCTCTAAATCCACGATTATTTTTGTTATTGACAAGGTTTTACTTTCTCAATTAAGGTGTGCTTATTGAAATTAATAGTTTACAAACAGAGGTCTCAGAAGCATATCAATTTACAGAACATACAAAGCTTTATGATAACAGCATTGATACTATACTACTGAGTAACGATCAATCCCTACGAAAACGGAAAGTAACAAGGGACAAGAATGAGTTCAAAGAAGGATGTATATTATTTTTTTTCTTTGAGTTGAACAGAAAATGTTGTTGAACATGATGGTCTTCCCATTATATCTGTCACACCTATCACTTCTACTTTTAAGATAAAATTCCGAAGGATTCCAGAATTATTATTTGCTCAAAATTATGTTAATCTAAAATCGGTGTGCATGTAATGTGCCTCATTTAATGATGTAAAGTCACCCTTTCAGGTGTTATTGTCAACTTCATGACTTTAAAAAAAACAAAATGTTCTTTTATAAACATATTAGACAGATTGCTGAGATTATCCGTGTTTACTGTTGCTAGTTTAATGCTTGTAACCAGCAAGAAGGTTGGAAAATTGTTTAGAGTTTTGTTACTGTAGGAATACATTGATGATGTAGTAGCTTGATATCTCTAGTTAAAAATCACTTTACAACCCCTTCTGGTTTTCTTATTCTCTCCCTCTTCTTTTGCTTTCTAAGCTCTATACGCATTGAATAATACTTAATTGGAAGGAGCTAAGTGTAGAGTAGTTAGTTGGTTAGGTAAGTTACGCTATGTTTTCTCTACTTAGTGTATCTTTTTATTCTGGTGAAAAATAATCTAATAGAAACTCACACTGAAGCTAAACTGCCTTTAAACTACTCTACTGTCCCCTCTTGTATGTCTCCTGTTTATACATTTCTCTTCTCTGCAGGCCCTGCGAGACTAGTGACTATGCATGGGTTAGGGGCAAGAAAAGTTAAATGCTGCTTACCATCCCACTGATTTATAGGCCTTAATTTTGTTCTTAATAAATCTTAAGTTAACTCAGGTTAATTTTACCTGCTTACTCTTCTGTATAATACTACATGATGTTGGTTATTGACTCATAGAATGTAAAGGGGATGCAGATGGTTAAAAAAGGAAACTCTTTTATCACCTTATATTTAAATCAAAAGCAAAAATCATTTAGTGCAATAAACACATATGCTCACTGATCATTAGTCACAGGATATGGGGAAAAACTGGATCAGATCAATGACTACATTTGGTAAAGAATCAAATAGTGTGGAGATAGCTATAATTATTAAAAAAATCCTTTCAACATAATATTTTAGATTACGACACAGACGTAGAAGGAAGATGGTGTTATATAACTTTTATGTGTACTTATGTTAATGGACCTATCTTACTATTACATTTTTAGGCCCCCTGCTCTAAACAACAAGATTTCTTTATGTCGCTGTATAAGATACTAGCTCGCTTCCAAAACCACTAATTAATTCTAGGAGGGGATTGGAATACTTATCAAGACCCCCCTTATAGATAAAGCAAATTCAAATAAGCCATATAATACTCATGCCACTACTGCAATCTCAGAGTTAAAAAATTTACTTTGACCTTTTTGACCCATATCATTTCCAAAATAAAACACTACCCAAAGATAAATTCACATTTTACTCACACTGTCATAAAGCATGAGCTAGAATTATTTTTTCTCTAATTTCTGACTTTTTTTTAAATTGTGACATTAACTTCTCAACTGAACCCAGATTTTCTTCCGACTACTCAAAAATCACACTTATTTTTAACTTGACTTACAAATCCAATACTTGGCATAGGGGTTATAACTGGACTTTGAATCCTAACCTTTTAAGGAAAGAGGATATTATAGAAAAGATCAATGTAAAGCTGGAAAATCTCCTAAAGGAAACATCCACTTCTCAACTTCCCTTTGACATTGAATGGGCCTCTACCAAAGTCCAGTTATGAGGGTTTTTTTATTAATAGAGCAACTCATTATAAAGATTTATACAAAGCCAAAGTAAACTTAATTAAAAAGGATTGTCAAATTAGAAATAGAATTGCAAAAAAACTTTAACCAAGATTCTTAAAATCAACTAAAGCTACTCCAAAAAGAATTATATTTGCTTAATGCAAGACAACTGACTTTCCATGAAACTAGGATTTTAGCCAATTATGCGTAATGGTCGCAGATCCCATCTAAACTCCTGGCGAGACTGATTAGCCAAAAGAAATCTACTTCACCATATCCAAGATAATATATCAGAGCAGGGCATACTTATCTAACACTGAGAATGTTAAACTTTTTGAAAAGCTTTACTCGCACACATATGGTAAGCAGACACCATTAGCAACAGAAAAGGATGACAAACCAATTTCTTAACCACTTAAACTTTCCAAAATTTGACCAGACACAGGAAAAATACCTTTCATCTCCTACTAACCAGCAAGAGATAATATCCATAATTAGTAACCTTAAATTTAATAAGGCTCCAGGGCCAGATTGTTTTACTGGTGAATTTTACAAAAACCTTTGCCAGAAACTAGCTAAAGTGTAAGTATACCTATTTAACTATATAAATGACAATTCCATAATGGATATTCACTTCAATTCCTCTAAAACTATTCTTATTCTTAAAGAAAACACTGATCCCAAAGACTCTGAGAGTTAAAGACCCATTTCATTAATTAATGTAGACATTAAAATATTTACCACAATACTGGCTAACAGACTAAAACCCCATTCTCTCAAACATTGTATCACCTGGACAATCAGGTTTTATTCACTTCAGACAAACCTATGACAACACACTCACATTAGATGAAATGACAAAACTTTCTTACCAAAACCACAATCCCATATTTGCTATTGTAGTAGATGCCTCTAAAGCTTTTGACAGACTCAACCTAGACTTCCTGTTCTCAGTCCTACCTCACTTTGGGCTACCTGCTATCTTAGTTAGAATGATTAAAAACTTTATACCAATGCTTATACCACACTGTACATAAACAAAATTATCTCTGCTTGGATTAATATTAGGAAAGGAATGAGACAAGGATGCCCTCTATCCCCTTACCTTTTCAACCTATATATTGTACATTTACTACTACTTATTGCTCAGAAAACCTTTCATTATGTCCTAGTACCTTTTAATACTAAGATTGTTCTCTCAGCTTTTGCAGATGATTTCAATCTCTAGTTCACCTTACCAAGTTCTGACATACCAAAATTCTGAACTCAATTGAATTATTTTTGAAATTTTCCAATTACCAGCTAAATCTTGACAAATCTGCAATCTTCCCCATTAATTAAATGGACCTGCTTTTTCTATACCCCAGCCATCTGAAATCAAAATAAGACAATCTTTGAAATATTTAAGAATCTCTTTTCAGCAAGACCTCAAAGCATTCTACTGAAACAACATCAAAAGCTTATGGTTAATCTTACAAAATTGCAACAGATGGAACAAGCTTCAACTACACTTTCTATCCAAAGTGGCAATTGTTATGATGAACATGTTACCAAGATTACTTTATAGGGGGAATTCGATAAAACCTACATGGATTAATTTTTCATGTAGGCATAGTGGCATGAGCTTACACTGAAGTAAGCAGTTGTGTGATCCAGTAAACAGAGCTGAGGGGTGTGCACAAGCATGCTAACACAGAAGTGTCTGTGGCATACCAATCACCTCAAAAGCAGGTGAATTGCATGCATATGAGGGTGTAGAGTGATTCGGCAAGCAGATAGGCAGTTGTGCAGATCCCATGTTGGTATCAGAAGTGTACACAGAAAAATTCCATGTACATGAAATTAAAAAGTGAACAGGGGCTGTAAAAGCCTTCCTAGAAGGTCGGAAATAGCAAAGCAGACACAGATATGTGCAAAACTATATTCGGTGTGTCTTAAAAGTAATGAAACACATTTTAAAATAATTTTTAATACCCATATTATGTTTGCGCGGGGTGTAGGAGTGCACAAACATGCTGTTATGCAAAAAAAAATATTTAAAAGTGTAAAAATGAAAAAATTAAATATGTGACAATAATGCATTATAGGGCTTGCATAGAGTATGTACAATAGTAGATTTCTGTGGTTGCTAAGGAGGCAGGGTCTGGAATAGTGTGGTTTCCTGTTTGTGTGCACTGATATGTATGCAAATGAACTGGGGTTACTGAATAGCAAAAATGGGTATCCATGCCTACAGATCACATTCTTGTAGCCTCAGAACCATGCTGGTGTCCACAGAAAAGGTAGCTGACATCAAAAGGGGTGTGTCTGTATTTCTTTAAGCATATTGGATGCTCAGCAGCACCTGTTTGTTTGTGGCGCTGCTGAGCTGAGCAGACGGCGTGTGTCCAGTGCTGCTAAGCTGTGTTTAGCACCGGGACACATGTTTAAGCTGGTTTGAGCTGTGCTGAGTGTGCCCATCCATGGGGGTGTGTCTATTGACTGCTGAGCATTGTTTATACCTCCGGCATGGGTTTGTGCACCATGCTGCAGTGCTTAGCAAGGAAGGCTGTCAAAAAGAAAAAAAAATTGCTGAGAAAGACAATCATATATAAATTACTGATGACCCTGTGCCACCTAAACTGGGCCATTCCAACCCATCAGTGATGTACTTCTCAGGTAGAAGGCATCATAGTTAACCAATCACACAGGCTACATCTGTAGCAGAGCATTATAAAGCATACATACACCTTACAATCTCATTTCCCTCCATATTCTCCACCATTGGAGTAGAGACTTGGGAATGTTAACCGAGAGAATGTTACTGGCTGCTGCAGCTCTGCTACATCTGTATGTGCTAGATGCTGAGGTCAGTGCTGATGCTACTGCTGGCAATAGGCCTAGACTGAGAAGGAGAAGAGTGTTCAGGCCCAGGGTAACCTTCCAGGGGCTTCATGAGATGGAGATTGTAGAGTGCTACAGGGTGGACAAAGACAAGAACTCAACGAGCTCTGCTGCCCTCAACTCAGACCCAGATCCAACAGAGGGGAACCCATCTCAGTGAAAACAAAGGTATGTGTAGCCCTTAGGATATGAGCCAGAGGTACTTTTCAAAGACCAGCTGGGGACATGATGGGGATCTCTCAGAAGTCAGCATCCAGGGTATTCCACCATTCCCTGGATGCGATACAAACACATGCCAGTGAGCACATTCATTTACCCCACTACCCTGAGGAGAGGACCAGCAGCATGTGTCTCTTCTACTATGTAGCACACTACCCTGAGGTACTGGGTGTCATAGACTGCACTCATGTCCACATCAAAGCAAGGAAGGTAGAGTCTATGTCAACCACAAGGGGTTTCACTCCAACTGCCAGCTCATGTGCAATGCCCAGGGCATTGTCATGAATGTATGTGCTAACAGCCCTGGCAGTTATCATGACTCCCATATCTGGCACACATCACAGCTGTACCAGATGTTTGCCAGGGGGAACATCCCATATGGCCATCTACTGGGGGATGCTGGGTATGCACTGGAACCATGGATGATGACACCCATCAGAAATGCACACCCACCTACCAAAGAATGCCATAATGAGGCACATGCACAAACTAGGTACATCACAGTGCACGTATTTGGACTGCTCAAGTCACGGTTTTGCTGCCTTGATATATCTGTTGGTGCCTTGCAGTACTCTCCAGCCACATGTGCATAGATGCTTACAGTATGTGCCATGCTACACAATATGATCCTGTGGAAACAGGTGCAGCAGAATCTTCACAGGGAAGGGACACACAACCCCCCACCCATGCCTAGGTCCTCACAGCCACACCAACAGGGGGACTAGGAGGAGGAACCCCCTGATGCTGTCCCTGTAGGCAGACATAGGCATGCTCAGTATGCCCTGGCCTTGGCCAAGAGGCAAAGCACAGCACATGCACTGACAACCTAGGTCCTAGGGACTGACACCTTACTCTGACTCACATACATAGTAAAAGGAATGCCAGCCACACCACACAACCTGTACCTAACCATGTATTGGCTATGTATTGCATGGATCAGACAGAGTCAGCCCTGAAACACAGGTCTTGCAACTGCTGCATTCACAAGGTTAGTCACTGTACTATACAACAAATGTACGGGGTGCTAGACTATGGTAGCATATGTATGGACCTGTTGTATGTATGCAAGGGAAAAGAGTGAGCTACTGGGCAACTTGTACAGATCTAAGAGCAACTTGGGACAGCAGGTGCTTTGTTCAATACTGAGTGCCCCATAATAACCATTAGGCCACATGGCTGAAAACCCATTGAATTATGCAAGAGAAATATCAAACAGTGGGGTCATAGGACAAATGCACAACTGTCAATGGCAGATTCCCCTACCACTAACACATCTGTGTTCCCATACAACTGCAGTAACACAGTATGTTGGCAGGGATATATCAGAAAACCACACATTTCTATGGCTGTGACCTACAACCTGGCCACATATTTTACCCACAAAATGCAGGGGTCAGTGTATGTCTGTATACTCTTGATAGTCTAAGGAATTAAAACTCTCTCTCTGGCAGCTGGTGAGACTCACTCGGCTAAGGACATTAGTATGGGTGATGGTGTTGCTGATTCGAAGCTGGCAGCATCTACAACTTTTGCATGTGAGTTACTCGTATGGTAGGATTCCTACAGACTGTCATAATCCCACAATCTGTTACTGCAAGACAGCTGGACAATGCCAAAGAAAGTGGTGGGACAGAGGGCCGAACCTACAGACAGACATTATACATGATCTGAGTAACCTAGATTGTGACTAGTATAACAGCAGGTTGCATCAGGTCAGATTAGCTGCATGATGTAAAGGCCATCACTTAAATGTCTCAGTAGCTACAACACTTCATTGCCTGCATTTCACAGTATAGTATCAGAAAACCACAACTGTTTGTGGAACAGAGCAGACATATGGGGCAATAGGTTGGACATTCTGCAAAAACATGTAAATGGGAGGTAAGCAAATGGTCACCCTGTATGTGCTGTTACAGCATGTACCATAGTCGCATCAAAATTCTTAACCTCTTGCAGCAACAAGTCTGGCCAAAGCCATGAATATAAGTGAGACAAAGGCCTAAAAATAGAGGCAATTGTTAAATATTGCACTTACAAACTTAAAGAATTGATAGAATAACAGGTTATGTATTACCATGAATCTCCTTAAGTGTCTGCAGTCTGAATCTCAAATGTCTGTCATGATTTCCTAAAGTCACTCTTTCATGATTTGCCACTAATGTGCCAGAAAACCACAATGTCATGTAATACGGACCACAGATAAGAGGCAGATATCAGGACATTCTCTGCAAATCTGTACTCTTGATATGTATGAGATACATATTACGTTCACCAAACAGCCAGGGAATGCCTTGGACAAAATTTCAGGGAGGTGCTGGAGTGTGGTAACATGTGCAGCAGCCAATGGTCTGCAGCACACAAAACCCTAGACTGGAGTAGAGGTAGGTCTGGCCTGGAGTTATCTAGTAAGTGCTGACAGTCAGAGTGGGTGTGCTCCTACACTTAGCTAACTTGCGACCATGTCTCTTGCCTCTTCTGCTGAAAGAACAGTTATGTTTAAATATGTCTGTGCATGCAGATAGCTATGTATGTCCCCCTACCCCCCTTTGCACATGATTACCCTAGCTGTTAGTATGTGGCACATATATATATGTTAACAAGAAATATATATATATATCTATCTATCTATATATATATATATATATATATATATATACATATATATGTAAAATGAGACTGTTATAGACTCTCCAGACATATCTAATGTACACACACAGCAAGAGTTAAGATGACATCCCTGTTATACACATGTGTATATATATATATATATATATATATATATATATATATATATATATATATATATATATATAAAAGAAACAGTCCCAGCATCAGTGATAATGTCCACAGAAAATATCAAAATACTCCAAAACCCAGAATTATACAATTCCTCCCCTAAAACGTGCACGCTGATTGGCCAGCCCAACCAGCATGCCCGTTGTAAATCCCTCAATATACTAACGGAAAAGGTCCGTCGCCCGGACTTTTTCCGTTAGTATAAAACACTGTCTCGCTATGTTAAAAGAGTTTAACATAGCAACACAGGTTTAAAAAAAGCAACGGAGATCTCCATTGCTTTTTTTAAAGCTGTCTCGCTATGTTAAACTCCTTTAACATAGCAACATAGTGTGTAAAAAGCAACGGAGATCTTTTTTAAAGCTGTCTCGCTATATTAAATGGGTTTAACATAGCGAGACAGCTTTAAAATAAGCAACGGAGATATCCGTTGCTTATTTTAAAGCTGTCTCGCTATGTTAAACCCATTTAACATAGCGACAGTTTTAAAGCAACGGAGATCGCAAGATCTCCGTTGCTTTATTGTTTTATGTTAAATGGGTTTAACATAGCGAGACAGTTCTATTATCAGCAACTGAGATCTCCATCGCTTATTTTAAAGCTGTCTCGCTATGTTAAACCCATTTAACATAGCGAACAGTGCTTTTGCCCACAGCTCTGATGTACTGCGTAGGCATGCGCAGTACATCAGAACTGCCGCAGAATACCAGACAGCTGCGGAAGGGCAGTAAAGAGGCATTATACAATGCCATTATTTAAGAAAAGTAATTATTTCTTTTCTTAAATAATGTCATTATAATAACAATAACCACTTCTGGTGTGGTAATGCTGTATTTACCCATGGTTGGCTTTGTTTGGTCCCTCGGGCGAACCACGCCAACCGTGGGTAAATCCAGCATTACCCACACCCAGGCGTGGGTTATTGCTATAATAATCAGTGCAACAGCTGGCAGATACACAACAGAGTATGCCACAATAAGAACTCCACGATAAAAACTAGAAGTTATTTATTAAATGATAGGTGTGGGCGCTTTCGCAATGTTACACACTGCTTCATCAGACAAATTATCAAATAGCTTAAAACTCTTATATATGCATATACAAAGGCAATTATCCACTCAAATCAAATAAACCTCCTTCCAAAACCACCTCAATTAAAATATTAAAGCAACAGGTTCCTAAATAGAAAACAGTATATTTGCTAATATTGTTCTTGTTACTTCAGTTTCCTGTCTTTCAGTGCTGGTTTAATGGGCACACAGTCATTGAAGCCATACTCCCTATGAGCCCCAAGCCTCAAGATCCACTGTAATTCAATAGTTTCTGTTCTGTTGATAAAATCACCCAACCTTATACTCTCTGCCAACACTTGTAGTACTTGTAAAACAAAAACATGTTCAGGTCCAGCTTGGATACTTTGTTTAGCCAATGCACTATAATCAAACTCTTTCTGGGTGCAATACATATGGTCCCTAATCTGCTCCCTCTGCCAGCAGTTCATTTTGCCTACATGAAATCTGAAACAGGTCTTACAGTGTGCCACATAAACAACATTCTTGGTTTTACAGTCAGCAATATCCCTAAGTTGCCATAGGCAGCCAGTACCTGGATGCTTAAAGAAACATGACTCATCTATAAAGGTACAAAAGCCACAGGTATTACACTTCTGTGTGCCTGCTATATCCTCATGGCTCACCCTGGCTACCCTGGGATAGCAAAGATGTTGGTTAAGCATTCTCTGGTTCTTATATACAAAACTAGGTTGTGACCCCACTAACCTAGTTACCCTCTCATCTACATTCAAGATGTGCCAGTTGTTATATATAACTGCCCTAACCATTTCCACATTCCCAGGGTAGGACAAGACAATGGGGGCACCCTTATCCTGTCTCACCCTATTGTTACATCCCCTTCTACCATCTGAAAAATATGGTTTGGCCATTCCTTCTCTTTCTTGCAAAACCTTACAGTGGACATACTCTATTTCAGTTTGAGTATGCCCCGTTACTGAATTCAACCTTCAACCGTTCTAGTCCACTCATAACATTCTGTTCTTGGCATGACAGTCATGATACTCTCATGGCTTGTCCCTTTGCCATGGTACTAAAAATGTTTTGGGGGTGCATACTGTCCCTATGGAGGTATGCTGATTAATAGCAATCTTTCCTGCACAGTACTACCTAATGGCTCCTTAACCACCTCCACATCCAAAAAAAATCAATGCTCTCCCTGAAGCTCTTCTTGGTAAATTTTAAAGAAATTGTTACTGGTATTCAAATGGCCAAAAACCTTTCCAAAGCAACTTCATCCCCTTGCCAACCAATAAAGAGATCATCGACAAAGTGTCGAAAGAAACATGCATACAGAGCCCCCACAGCCAATATATGCTGGTGCACCCACTCAGCCATCATTAGCATATGAATTGGCCAGATAATATCCATGCCCATGTCAGCCATCTGCCAATAGCAGGTCTTACCAAACAAAAAGATGTTATACTCTAATACCAATTCAAGTAAAAGGCAGAGCAGATCTATCTGTTGAACTGTAAAATAGCCCTGTCAGGTCAAATATGATTTAACCATAATAATACCTTCTTGATTCAGTTTGGAGGTGAACAAAGATATCACATCTAAAGTAACTAAGATCTCAGTCAATTTACCACTTGATCCAGACACCACTTGATGAAAATCATGTAAAAATTTTCTGTGTCTCTTAATATCATAGGAAATTAATTTAAAACAACTCTAAGCTGCTTATCCAAATAAATGGATAGGTTCAGTCAACCACCCACCTCCTGCCACAACAGGTCTAAAGGTAGGGTACAAAGGGTCCTTATGGATCTTCGGGAGACCATGAAATAATGGGACCAAAGGGTCATCTACCCTGAAATACTCGAACAACTCTTTAGTAATTATTCGCAGACACATACATTCATATAAGGTATTGTCTATACGTTCCTTTATAGTCCTCACTACACTCAGTTCTACATCCTTATATACTTTCTGATCCAACAACATTTGTTGTATACAATTGACATAATAATCTGCATCCAAGATGACCAAAGGGCCCCCCTTGTCCACAGGAAGAATTACCACATCAGCCCTATTCTGTAAGTCGTACAAAGCCTGTTGCTCAGCCTGGCTTAAATTGTTCTTCATGGGTAGTGGTTCTTTTTCAAAACATTTATATAAATTAATCTCACATGCATTCAAAAAAACTTCAACTACTGAAGGCACTGGAACAAAAACACTCAGTTTCTTAAAAACACTACTAACGATATGTTCATTGTCCCCAAATGCCACTTTCAGGAGACATTATGTATGAGCATTCACAATTCAATTAAAATGTCACAAAGATCTGTCCTTGTTGTGAATATAAAACCCAAGCCCTTATTTAACAGGGGCAACTCAGCTTCAGTCAATGAAAAATAGGAAATGTTCCATAATAACCCATTTGATTCAGGCCTCACATCTTTTTGATAGTTCACATACTGCCTGAAGGGGGGGCTCCTTCCTTTTCTGTCCCCCTCATTGTAATTCTGGTTCATTAAGCTGTCACTTCTGCTGTCAGAATGGGAGTGGCAACACAGGAAAAAATTGTTCTTTTTGAGGCTGGATGTAGATATATATATATATATATATATATATATATATATATATATATATATATATATATGTGTGTGTGTGTGTGTGTGTGTGTGTGTGTGGTGGGGGCATATGAATGTCCCCAATTACATGCAGAATGGCAGAATGCTAGGGTTATCTGCACCTAAACATCATAACAGTTGTCTGATGGTAACAGATCAAGGCTGTAAAATGACAGAATCCACACACCCACAGAACCCTGTGCCTGTGGAATGTCACCCTATAGACAGGCAATGGTGAACAGGTGGTGTAATGTGCAATGGTTGTAATGCAGGCCTTGGACAGGCTATATTCCCCATGGCCAATTTTCTACCTACCAAACTGCAACAAGCCAGACATGGCCATACTGGGAACTGTACACACATAGCTGGGGTATTAACTGGTATCCCACTCCTAAGATACTAGAGACAATAACAGCAGCAAACTGGAGCACTCTGCAGGCCACGCACGATGTGTAATACAAGGACACTTTGCTTAGGCCACAAGTATGGTGGCTGCATCCACAAATGCAGCAGATATAACTTGTGGTGCATGTAATACATACTGCAAGCTGTTGTGTATACAACTAGTTAGATTAGGTTCTAATCTCACAACAGGTAACTGTGTGTGTGTATGCAGATGTATCTCCTGCAAAAGTGAAGATATGCCCATGTTTGTGCAATGTGTATTCATTTTATGGCCCTGTGACTAGCTGCTTTCTCCAACAGTAGCCGCCTTTGCAAAACCTGCTGATGTCATCCACCTTAAGCCTAATCTCTGTGGCACATGAGATAAGTAATATAAGCTGTAGTGTGTACTACTAGATTGGTTGGGGTTTTAATCTCACAACAGCCAGTTTTCTGTGTGTGTCTTTGTGTAAATATCACTCCTTGTAGCAGTACAGACATGCCTATTTCTGAATTATGGTTATACATTTTAAGGCCCTGTGACTACCTGATGTCATCTGCACTGGCCTCTATTACAAAGCCCTATGATGTCATCCACTCTAACAGCACTGGCTAACAGTTAAATTGCAAATAATCTGTCTGGCACATGTGATAAGTACTGCAAGTTTTAGTGTGTACTGCTCAGTAGGTAGTGGTTCTAATCACACAACCACCATCTCTCTGTGTGTCAATATCACTCCTTGCACCAGTACAGCCAGATTTTAAGGCCCTGTGACTACCTGATGGCCTCTACATTGGTGTCCTTTACAAAGCCTGCTGATGTCATCCACCTTAGCAGCACTGGCTAACATTCAACTTTTAAGCAATCTGTGTGGCACATGCAATAAGTCCTGCAAGCTGTAGTGTCCACTACTAGATATGTAGGGGTTGTAGTCTCACATCAGCCAACTCTCTGTGCATGTGTATACATGTATCCATTTGTAGCACTATGGACAAGTCATTTGGGCTAGTTCTGTACAATGATTAGGTCTTTTATAGCCCTGTGACAAGCTCCGGGTCCTATAAAGGCATCACTGAAGTCAGTCACCATCCAGGTTTGTATGGTCAGAAAACCCAGGTGACGTATAAAGAGTAGCAGACCATCTCACAATGTATGAATGGATAATTATGCCGACTGCTCCCATTCTCCCAGACATGATCTTCTGCACATATGCACCTTGGTAACCATGCACAAATACTGCTGTACCTTGCTGACTATCATGTACCACTGTACAGCCTCCATATGTCCAAAGAATAACCACTCAAACCTCTACACAGGTCAGTGATACACCTGTCAGTCTGTCACACTACCACCAATCTAACATCATGCACCTAAGATCCACAAGATTTGTTGTGTACTAATGACACATGCCAGCACAAAGTACCTGTCATGGCCCACAACACCTGCAATGGCATTACAATACTGCACTACACAACTACACTGCAAGTAATATAGTCACCCTGTGCATCAGACACATATTTGCATGTCCTTGCATCGATGGCATGGGTGGCAGGGATGTGCCACAGTTATCATCACATGCACAGGGTGTGGTGTGGGGGTGCCAGGGGTCTAGGTTGTGCCATACAGTTGGCAGCATGTGTGTGCATCAGGAAGAAGTACTGGACAGATGTGCCATGTGTGTGTGTTGGTGATCTGCATGTGACAGTGATGTTTGAGGGTGTGCATGTACACAGTCAAGTGCAGTGCTAAACCTTCACAGGTGTATGTTGAACAGCTGTGGACTATACATGGCAGAGCAGACAGTTCACTGTCTCTGGCCATGAACACAGGAATTTGCTTTGTCAGGAGTGGACTGGCACCACTACGCCCAAGGACAGATGCAGTGGTTGTACCTAATGGTGACTGCTGTCTACTGGGCCCATGTCCCACACGGGACCACCCAAGACAACGTGCCCATTGCCTGCTGTGTCATGGTGTGGACAGCACACTTCCCTCTGTAGCGCTGGAGGTATTGCCACTATGGGAGTATGTGTGCGCTGACACCTGGTTTCTCAGAAGATGGTGTTACTGACCTATGTCTTCATGCTTGATGCCCTACCCCAATCAGATGTTCCAGCACAGGCAATGTGTGGGCAAAGACAGACACTTTCTCAGCCCATTGTCTGTCCACTACATCAGTGAAATGATCCATGGTGTCACCAATGTGGTGGAGGCAGTCTCAGATATCAGACTCTGCTGCATTCATGACCCTGAGCATCCATCTGGTGTCATGTTTGGTAGGTTCCTGTGCCTCCATGATGGCCTGAAACATGCAGTGAGTGACCCATGATGTGACACCTGTGACAGGAGTTGGATGGACAGTAGTCTCCCTTAAAGTACTCCTGTCAATCTACCTGTGTGGAACCTTATCACAAATGCCAAGAGGTCCAGCAAGACAAACAACGTTCTCAGTAGAAAAAACACTTTAATGTGAAGAGCAAAGCTTTCGGATAAAATCCTTTATCAATACTGAAAATACAAATGCAAATGCAGAGTATATATAGGTCTAAAAAAGTCATATGACCGGCAGCCAATAAGTCACATGACTCAACCATTAAAACAAAACATGTAAAAATAAATAAATATGCAAAGCTAAAAAATGCAACAGCATAATGCATATATGAAAACAAAAAACATTTAAAAAAAGCAAGAATGTATATTTTTTTAAAAAAAGCATACTTTTATACCTAAAAATCAAATGTACAATCATATACATAAAGAGAAAATCTCATAATCTAGATCTACTCATTCTAACCAAAATAGGTTTAAGGCTGACAGTACTATTCAAACCAGGGGGTGAGTCACCCATCAATCTAATTATCCAGTTGTATTCTTTAATTTCTAATTTGTTATTGATATCACCACCTCTGGGTGAGGGTGAAACATGGTCTATAGCATTAAATTTAAATACATGCTGTTCACCAAAACATAGCCTGTGTTTATATAAAGCATTAGTGTCAACACATCTTCGGATTTCAGACTTGTGTTCTGTGATCCTATCTTTAAGTTTACGCGTGGTTTTACCCACATAGAAAGAGTTGCATAATACACAGGTAGCGAGGTAAACCACGTGGGTGGTAACACAAGTAGCAGTTACATTGAACCTAAACAGCCTCTTACTGACTGGGTGTTCAAAGATACCTAAATGTTCATCATCAATGTCATCACAGCACGAGCAATTATAACATTTTCGTGTACCCATAGTGCTGGATGGATGTGTTGTGATATTTGTAGGAAAATCTTTGTAACAGAGGACACTCTTGAGGGTTCTCATGTTACGATATGCAAAAAATGGGACATTGCCCAGCATTGCTTTTAGCTCTTCAGATGCCATCAAGATTAGCCAATTCTTATGGATAATACGTTTAATACATGGTGTCTTTGTACTAAACGAAGTAACGTATCTTACTTTCATCTCATTCTGGATGGACACATTGGGCAAGCCAACAGCTTGTATTTCTATGGCATCATTTGACATAACAGGGGCCACCCTCGACTTTCTTTCCTCTAGCACATTTAGTTTCTCATTATTTAAGATGGTAGCATCATAACCACTGTTAGTGAAATCAGCTATCATCTCATTCAACTGTTCAGAGAAGCTAGGATCTTCCGTGTTAAACCTACTGGCTCTATAAAATTGAGACCTGACAGTACCTCTAAAAACATGTGGCGCATGCATACTACTTGCATGAGTGTACTTTCCTGCACAGACTTCCTTTCTATGGAGGCTTGTTCTAAGTGTACCATCGTCAAGACTCAAGTTGATATCCAGAAAATTAATAGTGATTTCAGATGAACACATTTTGAACTTCAAAAAAGATGAAATTGAATTGATGTACAGCATAAAATCATTCAAATCCTGTAACGTGCCCCCCCAAATCAAAAAACAGTCGTCCACAAATCGTTGAAAGAACTTTACATTATCTTTATATGGATTCAAACCACTAAATAAATGTTTCCTTTCCCACTGGTATAAAACTAGGTTGGCATAAGTATTGGCTACTGAAGTACCCATAGCCACACCTGTGAGCTGAAGATACAAGGATTCATTAAAAAGGAAAACATTATTTCTCAACACCACATCCATGAGAGTACATATTTTTTCTATTTTGTGGAAGTTGGGTTCAGGACATGAGACTAAGAATTCCCTCAACAAATCCAGGCCAATATCAGTTGGAATGACAGTAAACAAAGATACTATGTCTAGGGTTACCAAAAGGTACCTTCTTAGATGTAGAGACGGTTTCTCTATGTTATACCATTGCTTAAGCTTCTGAACAAAATCAATGGTGTCACGTAAGATAGAGTCACATTGACTAAGATATGGTTGAAGTTGATCATGCAAATAAACTGAAAGCGGCTCTGTTACCCAACCAGCACCTGAAACAATTGGCCTCATTGGTGGATCAGTGAGGGATTTGTGGATCTTAGGAATACCATATAACTGTGGGGTGATTGGGCACGGTACGGTCAAATAATTGAATAGATCTAAGTCTATGTCACCTTGGATCTGTAGGTCATAAATCACCATATTCACGTATGAGATACATTTCTTAACATCCAAAGGGGTGATTTCCTTAAATGCAGTGTCATCACTAAGTAAACTAGACATAGCCAAAAATATTTGTCTCTATTCATAAGCACAACTGCACCCCCCTTATCAGCTTGCTTAATGACAATATTTATATTAGATTGCAAGTCTCTGTATGCTTGAAACTCTTCATAGCTAAGGTTAAAACATTTTCTATCATTATATTTCTTATTATTTATATCAAACATTTGTCTCATTTCTGCTTCGCATACATCATGGAACGCTTTAACAACAGGTACATTGACAGGGATGTATGTACTAAGGCGTTTGCAGCCTTCAGTCAACATCTGTGTATTGCCAAATAACAGTTTTAGATTTAACAGTCTCGTGAACCTTTTCAGATCTGTCAGTGTCGAAACTAAATCATCTGCACATGTGGGGATGAAGTTCAAGCCCTTAGAGAGAACAGAATAGTGTGTCTCATGTAAAATGAAATCTGACAAGTTTAACGTACCTCTGTAAACTTGCGGCTCATCTTGCCTGAGCCTAAAGGGCTATCCAGTTTTCTTTTGTTCATTCTATTTGGTGTTTCATTCCGTGTATTCGACGAATCTCTCGTGTTAATTACACGCTCTCTAACCGCTTCTGGATGGTCCAGACTGAAGCGTTTATTGGAAAAGTTTATTTTAGTCTGCTGCATCTGTGGCATTTTTTTGTATGCATGTGTATTCCCAGTAGTAGCACTAGCAAGTCTGCCGTCTGTGAGGCTCTCAGAGGAGCCAGCAACACCTCCTGTTGACGTTGAGGATGTAGTGCGGACAGAACCATCAGCTCCGTGTACCAAGGGGGTAGTTGACTTTAATTCCGAGTCATTCTGAGTTAACTGAACACTACTCGACCCAAAATCATCAAGGGAGTCCAAGCCATCATCACGAACTTGCACAGGGACAGTTACATCAGTTTTTCTGTATTTATGACTGTTGTCTCTAGGCCAAGAGAAAATGTTACTTCTTGTGAAATCATTTACATCTCGGAGAAGCTTACGCTTTTTGGAAGCTTCCATCCTTGAATCAAGTAACTGCATTTTTTCCACCATGCGCTCATAATTACTAGATAGGCTCGTAAATGCAGGCATATTAACCGAGTCATTCTCCATTGACATAATCTCCTTCTTGAGATCATCTTCAATAGTCTGGAAGAAATCATTCATCAAATGCATGTAGTCTATTCCTAGTTTAATGTTTAGCTGTTGCCATTTCTTAAGTAACTCAGGGTAAGTGTTCCCATAAGAGGGCATTTTCAGGATTCTCAGCCCTCTGGGAACAATACCTTTGTTAATATAAGCAATGAAGCTAAAGTGCTGCCATTGCAGCCGCTTAAACAAACTTGTTTTCCTCTCCAATAATTGCAAGGATTTGTTAAAATCCAAAATGACATCCTGGGCAGGTACAGGTACATCCATGGATAAGCTACTGGTATTTTCAACAACAGTTAGCAGAGGATTAACCTCAATGTTAATCAGAGATTTAATGGAAGTCATTGAATTTGCCATAGAGAAGCAAAAAGGCTGCCAACAAAAAGACCTTGAAAGTAGCAAATCTTCTGAAACGGCAGAAGAAAATGTCCAAACACAAATGCCAAGAGGTCCAGCAAGACAAACAACGTTCTCAGTAGAAAAAACACTTTAATGTGAAGAGCAAAGCTTTCGGATAAAATCCTTTATCAATACTGAAACTACAAATGCAAACTATATTTTCAGTATTGATAAAGGATTTTATCCGAAAGCTTTGCTCTTCACATTAAAGTGTTTTTTCTACTGAGAACGTTGTTTGTCTTGCTGGAACCTTATCACCTCATCAGCTGTCTGGCTATGGCCAGTGTCTACACTCACTGATGCCATAGCTGTCACACTGTCCTGTTCAATGTCAACATCATGTGACTGCCCAATATCTGTGGCCTCTGGGGACTGGGTATGTGTGGTCATAAGTTGGGAGTTATTATTAACTCCCCAAGTGATGTTGAGATCCTACAGAAAGGCCTCAATGAGACCAACGACTGCTGTCAAAACCATGGCCTTAAGCTCAATGCCAAAAAATGTGTCATCATCCCCTTTGGGAAAAACCTGGTTCCCCTTGAATTACCACATTGATGGTAGTTCACAGAACACAGAAGGCATTATAAGAAATCTGGGAATACAGGTTGAAAGCATCCTCTCTTTTGACCACCACGTTGCAACTCTAGTCAGAAAGTCCTTCTATGTGGCACATCTCACTACTAAGGATTTTGTATCCAGGAATAAAGAGGTCATTGTCTCCCTCTACTCTTCCCTCATTAGGCCAATCATCAACTACAATGCCCCATTTGGCATGTACCTCACTAGACACCTGCAACAACTGGAGAGGCCACAAAAGTACCTCACAAAGAGGATCCTAGGCCTTAAACATTTGTCTTATATGGACAGACTAAAAAACTCCAACTATTCTCTGTCTCATATCACCTACTTAGAGGCGATCTCTGCTTGACTTACAAAGTCATGTCTGACCTAGCTCTGTTAGAAATGCTACATCTAAAGAAATCCCAATCCATCCACACCACATGCTCCAGATACCTCAACTTCATTACCACAATCAAAAGAACATGCTGGATGGACATGTTCATAACCCAGAGACTGTCCATGCTATGGAATAGACTTCACATACATGTCAAGTAGAGCACCTCACTGGTCCTCTTCAAGAGAAATCTTGATGAGTGGATGGGAAATAGAAAATTCACCCCAGGGATCACTCCAGGGGCTCTACTTGACAGAGGCACTAGGAACTAAGGTTGGGTGGCACGATGCCAGGGGAATCCTATGGGCTAGGCTTGTAAAGCCTCCAGAGCCATTAGCCTAGTACACACCTATGAACCTATGAACATGACAATGACCCCAAGCATACATCCAAATCCACAAAAGAATGACATCAGCAGAAGAAAATGAAAGTTTTGGAATGGCCCAGCCAGAGCCCAGACATAAATCCAATAGAAAATCTGTGGAGTGACCTGAAGAGGGCTGTGCACAAGAGATGCCCTCACAATCTGATAGATTTGGAGTGCTTTTGCAAGGAGGAGTGGGCAAATATTGCCAAGTCAAGATGTGCCATGCTGATAGACTCCTGCCCAATAAATCCACTCACAAGAACCAAGAAACAAACTGGAAAAATGTTAACCCATAAAAAGGTCCTCAAACAATCAAGTGTACACAAAAGTCCTGGGAACATATACCAAGCAGAAACTTGCTATACCAAATAATTCTTTGAAAAATGTTCTCCTTGAGCAAGTCTTGTAGAATAAAAAATGTTCTCCTTAAGCAAGTCTTTGTAGAATAAAAACACAGCTTTATTACGAAAATGCAGTAGGTAAGCGCTTTCATGGGACTACCTCTCACTTCATCAGACCATTACAATAGCAGTACTATCCACTTATTTATAAGGCAAGTTAAATTGGTAATACCAATTAAATAGTAATTACCCAATAAGGCTGAATTCTGTAATTAAATCAGAAGGTGCTATAACAAAGTATTAGTTTAAGGGTGTGCACACTTATGCAGCCAGATTATTGTACATTTTTTATTTTTTATATTTTTCCCCTAACATATTTGTTTATTTTTCAATTGAATTGTAGAGATTATAGGTCACATTAAAGGTGGAAAAAGTTTTGAAATGATTTATAGTGGTCTCATTTTTTTTATATCACAAAAACCTGGCATTTTAACAGGGGTGTGTACAGTTTTTATATCTACTGTATGTGTGCACAGCTGTGCATTAAAACAACCCCCCTCCAATGCAGATAGATCTGACAACCATGTACTGGTATGCAGAGCCTGCCACAATGACTGATACAGTATTATACTGGTTAACAAAGGAAGCTTACCTGGATGCTCCTCTGATATGGACGCTGTGGCACCCATCTCCAGGATGTATAGGGTGATGGATGCCTGGGAGCTGGTGGTTGATTCTAGGTTTTCCAGGAATCCCTCTGTGAATATGAGTGGTTGTTCTGTTGCAGGGCCTCCACTGGTGGCGGCATGATCCCTGGCAACAGCAGCTGCCTTTTGATGTGCAGCATTGAGCATATCTATGGCCCTGTGTCGAAACTGCTTATAGGTCATGTCCTGATGTCCACTTTTGTTAACCACCCTGACAAGTTCATCCCACAATGCTGCATGCTGGTCACAATGTTGGCGACCCCTTGAAAGCAGAATGTGTTGATGCAGTCTGAGGCCATACAGGGTAACAGCATTCTCAGCAGCTGTGAATGGGGGATTCCTCCTGTGATACATTGTTCCTGAAAGATAACAAGAGGGGGACACATTAAAGGACCAGAAACATGGGCATCCAATATGTACAGACCCTGCACAACCAATACAGCCAGCACTATCCACTGGTCCCTCACACGTCATACCCCACAGTCTATCAACACACTACATGTGTAGCTATCACCAAGATAGTAGGAATACTGGGTATGTCCCTGTGTGCCATGAAAGATACTGCTCTATGTCTCTACACCCATCACTGCAGTCAACTGCGGTGTGTTCCCTATGGGCAAGCTCCGACTAATATGTCATGCAGCCCATGTCAGACAAATAGCTGTGTGATATTACAACAACTATATGGGGACAGTCCAGCAACAGCAGTATGCCACAATGACAGACAGCATTGCAAACCTGCTGTAGTATATGTTACCTGTAGGTATCCGACCTCCCCACTACACAGATGTTTGCGGACTGTGAACATGTGCCTCATGAATGTGTTCCTTTTGTCACAAAGATATGGATGTCTACAAATGGTTGGCCATTCATTGATGGTTGTTGATGGACAATAGGGAATCTGGTTGTCACACACCAGACCCCTCAGAAAACACATATGCTACAGTAATAGCTGTTAGTGTATTCATAGATTTATGTTGTATGGCCAATATCTATCCCCAGTCACTGAAGTTGGGCCTGTGTCCCCCCATTACTTATGGTTAGGGCTATGACCAAATCTCTGCTGTAAGTTGTTGACAGGTATGCTAGCCATAGCTCTCAACCAATGAGGGATGAATGTTAACGAAACAGTGACCTAGCCAGGATACATCAGGGACAGTCAGGGACACCTGTAGAATGCCAGCACTATTTATGTGTGGCATTGACAGACTGAGAGATTGTGAATGACAGTACATTGTTTCATGTTACAGGAGTTTACACACTTACTTAGTGTCACTGTGTCTAACACAGATTCCACTAAATTTCCTACAACAGCTGACTGTTGGAGGAGGAAGTAACAGGGACAGAGCTGGGATTTGACTCAAAGCAGGGACAGCTGAGAGGCATGTCTGTAGCTGTTGGAAAGCAGAGTATCACCAACATGCCAGTACTATAGATGTATGCCAGGCCTGCTGTTGCAATCCCTATTCTGCATACCTCCATCCTACCATCTGCATCTCATTATATGGGAAATCTATTACATACCTGGTAGAGTGGATTACACCTTTTTGAAATGTTCTTCTGCAAATATCTTGCAAATTCATTGTCTGTGTGAGCAAAACAACATACAGTCCTGTTCCCCATATGCAGTTGATTGCTCTTTATAGGTAATGCTCATTAACAGGTAATTGCTGGTGCACCAATATGTGGCTCAGATGTGCTAAGTGCATCCAAAACAGCTGGCTTACATTTTCATTAGCTAATGACATGGCACCATAGTGCAATATTTAAGGTGTGAGGTGTGAAGACTACAGCATCATAGAAGGCAGATACAAATACTGTTGTGATTTCTGAGGTATGTCCACAGTTTTGCATGATATGTTTGGCCATTGTCTTATGACATTGTGATTATCTGGCAGTTCAGTGGTAAACACTGTGGGTTGAGGTCAGTAAGGAGAGGGAGACATGTGAATGTCAGATATCATACCCATCAGACTATGCATGCTGATGCAGTAGCTGCTATTCTGTCAGCTCAAGAGCTTTGTAGAGGCAAACTGTGAAACATGTCCCTGCCGCTGGACCTTTGCCCTCCTACCTTTTATGTATGGTTGTGTCTAGATCCCTTGTTCTAGGGGGTTGTAAGGTATAGTAGGTATGTAGCAACTAGCTTAACATGCAGCTGTGTAAGTTCCAGGTTGCAGTTGCTGGTGCAGCCTAGGACACATAGTGGCAGTTTGAACTCTTTGGAGGACAACAAGCTGTATGTGCAACTGAGGCAGTAGTGTCAGCTGTGTCATCGTAGCAGAGCTAGGGTAAGGGTACCCTTTACAGTCCAGTCGAGGCATGTGTATAAGGTACATCTGTTATGTAACAGTGCCAACCACAGAGTAGTAGGCGGCATATAGTTTGGGTATATAAATATGTGCAGTGTGTCTCTATCTACATGCCTTTGACTTGCAAACATGGGTAGCAGTTAATGCAGTAACAGCAACCTGTGTGTCTTAAAACTGAGTCATTTTAAATATTGTGGGATTAGGGATGGCCCTGAGTATAGCAGGAAGATTATTCCATAGCTTGGAGATGGTAAATGAATACAGCATTTGGCTGGAAGAGAGCTTAGATTTATTTGTTTAATAGCATTTTGTTTTCTGATCTAAGGTGTCAATTAGGATGGTATGTGGTCAGAATGTGGGAGAGGGATGGGCAGGCTGTTGGGTGGTAGATATGTTTATGGGTAGTAGTAAGTTGTAGATATGTGTGGTGATGTGGTAATTCAAGCCATTTTAGCTGATGTAGTGCGGAACAGTGGTGGGTAGAGAATTTAGCATTTGCAACAAATTTGCAACTTTGTTGTAGCATGTGTTGAGTTTAGTTTTCAGAGAGAACTGAATACTGGTAAGGATGGGGGCATCATATAAGAGAGTTGGAAGCAGAAATGATGAGGCAAAGGCCTTTTTAGCAGAGAAGTTAAAAAGTAGTTGTGCCTTTAAAGGGCTCCTACTTTTTGATGTTTTTTTTTTATGTTATTATAGACATGAAGGTCAAATGATAAATTATTGTCAATGGTGGCAACAAGCAATTTGGTACTAGGAATGACTTCAATAATAGTATTATTTTGGGAATGAATAGAGAATTCAGACTTGTTGACTGGGCTGGAGTTTTTGGGGGTAAATATTAAGAGTTTAGTTTTATTTGCATTGAGGGCGAGATGGTTCTGTGACATCCAGGATTCAGTTGAGATAAATGCCTTTTGAGTAAGTTTCTGCAGTACAGAGGGAGATTTCAAAGAGCAGATAATAGTAGAAACGTCCATGTATTGGATAACAGTACTATGGGTAAGAGTGGTGTGGAAGTCATTGATGACTATACTGAATAAAAGGGGACCTAGTATGAAACCCTGGGGTACTCCTATAATAGTATTGATGAAAAGGGAGGAGGACTGCTGCCACATAGTAGATTGTTGTCTATTACTGAGATAATTGTGAAACCAATGAAGGGTGCAGAGGATATGCCACGGTTGGAGTGTTTAGAGAGCAGAAGGGAGTGGGAAATTGTGTCAAATACTTTTGATAGATCAAGAAAGAGTGCAGAGACTATGGATCCAGCATCCTGAGCTTGATTTACAGTGTCAAGGAAGGAAATCAAAGCGGTATTGGTGATATGTCCTGGCCTAAAGCCATGTTGAGTGAAGGAAAGGAGTTGGTGTTCAGTCAGATGATTAAGGACTGAGTGTGAATGCATTTCCCAAGTATTTTTGAGATGGGGAAAGAATGGTGATAGGTCAGAAGTTAGAAGTATTACAGTTGTTTGCACCTTTATGAAGTGGGAGAACATACACCCTTTTAAAGGTATCAGGTATACATGGCTCCTGAATGGACCTATTGATGAGAATACTGATGGCGTAAGCTATGGAGGAGGCTGATAGTTGTAAGAATTCTGCAGGTAGATTTTCTGGGGCATTGGTGAATGGTTTATTGATGATGATGTGCAACACACTGGATTTGAACCCAGGACTGTGGGTGGCAAAATATAGTACATGCAGTGCATTTAACCGACTGAACTCCTGTGTTGGTGCTATAGGTGGTGTATTTGCAAGATATATGTGCATATGAACAGTCTATGACACACATTGTCTGAATCCATCAATATGTGCATGGCTTTCAAAGGCAGTTGTTGTGTAGCAGGGTCCCAGTTGTACACATGTACTTTGCCATTGCTACCTTAGCAGGTGTGTTGCTGATAAAATGGAACAATTACCTGCTATCATACTTCTCAACTTGCTAAAGCAAGAAATCTGAACAAAACCATAAATAAGAGTGGGACAAAGGCCAATAAATAGGGACAATCTATAAATGTTGCTCTTGCAAACTTAGAATGTTGATAGACTAACAGGTTTTGCATTAGCATGTGTTTTTTGAAGGGAACGAAGTGTGAAACTGAAACGTCTGTTGTGATTTTCTAACCTCAAGTCTTTAATGACTTGCCACTACTTTGCCAGAAAACTGTGATTTTTTGAAAACTGGGTCAAAAATAGGGAGCAAAACTCTGGAAATTCTGCAACAATCTGTACAGTTGACATTTATGTCTGCTTTCCCAGGTCTCATGTACATCCATTATTATTTATTTGGCTGTGTACTGGTGTAGCATTTGCATCACTGTACCAGGTACACTGTCATTTTTCCCATTATATGTACTTGCAGTGTGGCAGTGGCAATCAGTATATTTTGCTGGAAACACTTGGTTTAATTCACAGCTGAGTGGCTTAGTGGGCTACTGCACTAAGCTATAGTTGACAGGGGCTCGGGTTTGAGCTGTGGTAGACATGATTATTTTGCAATTGTGTCTAACACTGTGAGACACACATAAGATTAAGGCACATTTAAGCAGGTTGAGTGGGTTTGCATGATGACCCACATTGAGGCACGCTGCTTAGCTCCACACAAATCTGCACTAAAAATTAATAAAGAAAAGAAAAAGAGGGTGCTAGGACAGTGATGAAATGGGGGCAAGCAGGGGAAAACATACTGAAAGGCAGGTTGGGTTGTGCAGGAAGGGTGTAGGAAAGGACCATAGCTTTTCATTTCTTGTACAGCAATAGCTGTGCAGTTTTTACAGACTTTGTACATAAATTTGGACTCTCAAACCCCAGAAAGAGGGGTGAGGACAACATGAATGTGTTGTCAAGCCAATTGAACCTAATTAGTTTTGTCTGGTGGACACATATGCAAAATGGAGAGCTATGTATGGGGCAATATATTTTGTGGGACAAGTTCCATGTGTGTGTGTGTTTTTTTTACAACCAAACGACAACCAAAACAACAAATCCAACCAAATAACTGAATACTGTTGGTGAGGGAAAGAAAAATGGACAAATCAATCTTGTTTAATGTTTTCGTTTGGTTTAATACCACTGAACTTCTTCAGAAATGTATCAAAAGTATCACAAAATTTAAATACCTTTCAAAATAGTCACATGTAATAGTCAACCAATGAAAAAACATATCCAATTCCATCTGGTAAATCACAAATAATAATGTTAATAACAATGTTTCTGTTATAAGCAGTAAATATATAAAATATATATATCCCTATGTACATGTGTGTATACTTGTCTACACTCACATTCAAAATAATAAATTTATATACAAATAAGATTCAAAAATTTAAAACATATACTAAAATTTTTGTGCCTGCAAGAAGCATTTGATATTGATCATGTCAATAAGACCTGGAAGCTGGTCAGCATTTAACATGATCTGCCAAATTGCTTCACGGCACTCTAACAGTATTTTAAAATTGCCACTAAATAAACCAACAGTATTCAGCTATTTTTTTATTTTTTTTTTTTTTAAGGAGAGAGTGGAATGTTGGAGAAGGGATGTGGGTAGATGTGGGGAGATACATTGGGTAGGAGTGGTTGCATTTGCAGACAGATAAGAAAGACAAGACAGCATGCAGGGGCAGTGTGTAACACATGAGGGGGGTAAACACTTTGGATGGGGAGGGTGTTGTGGAATTACAGATGCATGTGCCCCCAGATGGCAGAAGCATGACTCAGCTCTCCACCCATGGGCAGTCAACACTGCTCCTTCACTGCCCCAAAGGTGGTTGTGCTGGAGGCTGGGCACCAAGGCCACCAGGCCCTACCAGGTTGTTGAGTTTGCCCTCAATGCGGCAAAGGCATTGTTTATAACTTCAATGCACAATCCTGCGCATCATGGTTGATAGTTGATCCTGGGTAGCTACTGTCCCTCTGCCACTGCTCCTGAGGGAACAGGCCCCATCCCCTCAGGTGGTTCCACCCAAAGTTGGTGCAGGACCAACAGAGGGGGCACTACTGGCTTGGTCCCAGAAATGCTAGCATCTGTGCCATGGCCAGCTGAGGCAGGGTAGGCAGATCAGCAGGAACCGGCCTACCCTGACGTGCTGTGGTAGCTACTGCCCCTCTGTCACCACTGTTGGGGGGATAGGCCTCATCCCCTCAGTCAGTTCCACCCAAAGGTTTTGCAGGGCCAAAGGAGGGGGCACCACTGGCTTGATCCCAGAAATACTAGGACCCGTGCCATGGCCGACTGAGGCAGGTTAGGCAGATCCACAGGAACCGGCCTACCCTGATGTGCTGTGGTGAAAGAGGTATAGTAATGTGTACAGTTTAGTTATGAACAAAGCATTTTGTTAGTTATAACAGCATGCCAGAACAGTGGAAATAACCCATTAGCATATCAATGCATATTATATGGAACACAACAATTAATAACATAACAGTCAGTATATTAACAGCATACCAATAACAGTTACAGCATAAGGCCAACGATATCGGTATTTCAACAAGATATGTTAATATGCAACCATTGTAATACATAACAATAATAAAATACATGCCCCAAAATAGAGTTTGGAGAACAACATATGTTAATAGTAAACCATAACCAATGTATAAGAATAATACATTTTGATGAAAATAGGAGTTGGGAGAGAAAGAAATACAATCCATTACTAACAAAAGAGGCTATATAGTTTACAACAGTACTGCTATATACTCTACAGGTCTTTCCTTCCTTTATGTTTAACAGTGCCCTATAGCTGCTGTAGCATGTACATACCTCTCAAGCTATCCACATGGGACAGTATGGGCCAGGCAGTAACACCTACAGGTACACATCTACGTAGAACACTTACACATCAGGTGACCCTATATAACTACCAAGGTGTACTGTTAACTGGTGTAGTGTGACTGTGCTATTGACATAATCATGTTGAAGATACATGTGAAACACAGGGATTACACAACATTAATTACAGTCCATGACAGTGTGACACTTATGAGGCATGCATGTGTACAGTACAGAAAGTAAACAACTATCATGCTGTCCTTAGCAGGCATGAGGATGGACATTCAGCAAACTTTCACAGACTCTCCAAGCATACAGCTATACCAATATCACAAATTGTATTTATTTTATTTAGTTTTATTACTATTGTACTTTTTGCCTTTATTTTATGAAGTCTTATCACATTCCTGGTCAATGTTCTTAACAGTCTGTTACATGTGAAGGCACACACCATTTACTCATAATAAGGGCTACTTCACACATTTACCTGTATTTCCTGTGGAGAGAACATCTGTCATCAATACAAAACTGATTCAGTAATATTTATTACAACATGGCACTGGATTTGAACCCTGGTCTCTGTGTGGAAAAATGGCCTGTGTTTGCACTTAGGTAAGCACAGCTAAGCAAAGGGGTGTGTGTCTGAGGCTCTATAGCCATGTTTACATGCCTAAATGGGTGTACGCACCAGGACGTAAACAAAAAAAAAAAAAGAAAAAAAAAAAGGAACTGGCAAGTGGAACAAGAAAAAATAAAATGTAAATAGCAGAATGCAGCCAGTCAAATGCAAGTAATATAGCTGTCAGGTGAAATGTATTATAGTCAGCCAATTACACAGCCAGCAGCTCTAGCACACCACTATAAACTATGCAAACACCTTTCAGTCTGTTTTTTACCACAAACTCTACACCACTGGTGTACACAAACAGGGGATTTTTAACTGGCAAAACTAACTAAAAATGTTAGAGGCTGCTGCGGCTTTACTCCATCTATCTGTGGTAAAGGCTGAGAGTTGTGAAGCGGACAGTGCTGAGAACCATGCCAGGCTTATGAGGAGGAGGAGAAGAAGAGTGTTCAGGCCCAGGGTAACCTACCAGGGGCTACATGATTTGGAGATAGTAGAGTGCTACAGACTGGACAGGGACATACTTCAGCAAATCATTGAGCTGTGCTGGCCTCGCCTCACACCCAGGACTAACAGAGGGGAACCCATCCCAGTGGATACCAAGGTATGTGTAGCCTTAAGAATACTAGCTACAGGTACCTTCCAAAGGCCTACTGGGGATATCATGGGGGTCTCACAGGCATCCGCTTCTAGGATACTCCACCAGTTCCTGGATGCCATGCAACCACATGCCGCTGAGCACATTCAATTCGCCACCACCCGTGAGGAGAGGGCTAGCAATATGCATCTCTTCCACTGTGTAGCAGATTACCTGGAGGTACTGGATGCCATAGACTCACACATATCTACATCAAAGCACCACCCAGTGAGCAGGATAAAGTCTAGGTAAACTGCAAGGGGTTCCACTCCATCAACTGCCAGGTTGTGTGCAATGCCCAGGGCATTATCATGAATGTGTGTGCTGGTAGTCCTGGTAGCTACCATGATTCCCACATCTGGCATGTCTCACAGCTGTACCAGGCATTTGCCAGTGAAGACATCCTGTACGGCCATCTGGTGGCAGGATGCTGGCTATGCACTGGAACCATGGCTGATGACCCTCATCAGAAACACACACACACCCACACAAGAATGCCATAATGAGGCACACTCACAAACAAGGATCATTATAGAGTGTGTATTTGGGATCCTCAAGTCATGGTTCCACTGCCTTGACATATCTGGTGGAGCCTTGCAGTATGCTGCAGTTACATGTGCACACATGTTCATAGTATGTGTCATACTACACAACATGATCCTGTGGAAACAGCTGCAGCAGGAACATAACAGAGAAGGGCCACACAGCCTCCCACCATTGCCAAGATCACCACAGGCACAGAGGGACTCAGAGGAGGAACATCCTGAGCCTGCCCCTGTAGGCAGAAGGAGGCATGCTCAGTATGCTCAGAATTTGGCAACGAGGCAATGCATAGTACACCTACACTGACACTGTAGGGACCCAGAGACTGATATCTATCTCTGACTCATACTAACACTAAAATGATGGCAAACATCACACTAACTATGCCTTATCATGTATAGGCAGTGTACTGCATGCGTCCAACATAGTTAGCCCTCAAACACTGTTCTTACAACTGCCTCAGGCACAAGGTAAGTCAGTTTCATTACACTAAAGGAATGGTGCGCAATGTTCTGTTGGCATGTCTATGGTATTGATGCAAGCATGCAAATGAATGGGGTGGCTGCATGGGATAGCAGCAGACAACTGACAGCTATATGGGACAACAGGGATTGTATGCACAGTACTGCCTTCCCCTCACTATGCAGTACCACTGTAGTTAACAAAAAGTCCACTGCAGTACATGTGGTGAGCCAAATAACTGAATCGGTCACATGCATGGATGTCAAAGTGGGGGACCCATACTCACCCCCAGCCTTACCCAGCAGGTCAGTTGTTGAAAGCCAGACAGAAATGTCTGAC
>NC_056726.1:1365201933-1365331933 GCF_019279795.1 Protopterus annectens
TTACAAGGCAGGTGATGTTCCACACCTTAGAAGTACCTTGGGACAACACCCACCCTATAAGCTCCATGGCACGTACAGTAAATGCGTAAAACTGTAGTAGCAATACATAGATAGGTAGGGGTTTTAATGTCAGTACTACCAAGTGTGTGTGACAACAGTATCCTGCATGGGTGTTGGTGTGATTGTGTAATAACGGGATCCATTGGGGGCCAGGTTTTGCTAAATTATTATATTGATAAACTAGTATATGTCCCAACGTCCACATTACAAGGCCAATAGTTGTCAACCACTGTAGAGGCAGGTGTAGACAATCTACAGCCCTAAAAGTGCTGTGCCATGTGCAATGACTATGTGACACTACGGAATAAGTAACAAGATAGGCATCCCTTCTAATACTCAGAGGCCACTCTCCACTCAGGAATCATACACAAACACACTTGGCTAGGCATCTACCCCTATATCACTAGTTGTCTCACAAACTGCCTTTCAGATAGAAACCAGGGTGTGAATGCAGTGGACTCCATGTCAAACTGATGACCAGACATGATTGGAGTCCCACAGTGTGTGGACTTATGTCCTCTCATGTTTGGAATCTACACTTTTGATGTGCAGGCCAACGCAAACTCACCCTGGCTGACAATGTTTGTATACAACTGTAAGGTGGGTGCTATCATTTCCCCCCATGTGATGTTGACATCATGCACAAAGGCCTCTCTGAGACCTATGACTGTTGTCAGAACCCTGGACATTAGCTCAATGCCAGGAGATGTGCCGTCATTACCTTTGGGAAGACCATGGCTCACATGAAGTAATACATTGCTGGTAGTCCACTGAACAGTGATGTTGTTATAACAGAATGGGAAACACAGGCTGATAGTGAGCTGTCTGTTGACCACAACAGTGCCACTGACATCATAAAGTTCTTCAGTGTGTTACATCTCCTGACTAAGTGTGTAAAAGGCCATGGTCATCCTGTACCCTCCCCTTAGTAGCCCAGTCAATGTGTACAGTGGCCCTTTACACCCACCATTGCCATTCGTCACAAGGATACGTGATGTTCATCACCATACAGGTACCTTGTTACACTCCTCACACTAGTAGTTCTGTGTCAATGGCCATAACTGCTTAACACTGTGGTGCCACAACTTGATGGGGATCCTGTGTGTGTGTGTGTGTGTGTGTGTGTGTGTGTGTGTGTGTGTGTGTGTGTGTGTGTGTGAATAATCTCAGTGTGATTGGTTGATGAATATCTCCTGGGGGTGTGGTTATTAGCAAACAGAGGTGTGTCCAACCCAATAAACTTACCATTCTCCACTCTACAACAGATGATATAAATCACCATATACCTATATACAACCCTCAGCCCTATAAGCTGTGAGGCATATGCAATCACTGTTATACAGACCTGGGAAATTAGTGCAGATACAGCTGTACCTTGCCTATGACATAGCTGATGTGTTACCAAACTGCTATACCCCTTGGCCTTGCTGCAGGGCCACATCCTGGTGACACACAGATGCCTAGGGCACAAACAGGCAAACATGTGAGAACACATTCCCTCAGCATTACTAATATCATTAATGCATCCTGGCTGAAACTGCACACACACTCTGATGTGTACACCTTACAAATGCCAGATGACAGCACCTTACACTGCTTTACATAGTCACAATTTAGTAAGTTTACCCTGTGCATTAGACCCATATTTGCATGTCCCTGCATCAATGGTTTGGATGGTAGGGATATGACACAGGTTTCATCATATGCACTGGGTGCTGTATGGTTTTGCCAGAGGCCTAGGCTGCACAATTCAGTTGACATTATGGATGTGTGTTTGGGTGGGAATGACATGGTTTGTGCAGGTGTGGTGCATGTGTGTGGAGGTGACCTTTTTCTGATTGTGATGTGTTTGTCTGCATGCACACGGTCACAGCATGTGGCTGCCCTACACTGATGTTTTTGGACAGCTGTGGGGCGTACATGATAGGGTATATAGTTCACCATCTCTGGCCTTGGACATGGGAACTGGACCTGCCAGAGGTATCACTGGCACCACCAGGGACAAGGCCAGAGACAGTACTGTTCCCTGATGGTGACTGTTGTCTGCTGTATCCACATCCCTGTTGGGACCAGCTAGGACCACGTGCCTATTGCCTGCCATGTCTTGGTGTGGACAGCACACTGGCCTCAGCAGTGCTGGTGTCACTGCCCTTATGGGAGCATGATGGTGCATGGCCATGTGGACTGCCAGCTGATCATAGTGCTGAGCCATGTCCACCTGGCTGCTGCCTTCCCTCTGCCAAATGTTCGAGCACAGATACTCCATGGTGGAGGAGTGCCACGACCTGACCCCACTGTCTATCGACGATCTCATTGCCCTCAGGCATGACCACAATAAGTTCACACAAACTGCCATGAACACCATGGAGATGTTCTTCCACCAGCCTGTACACTTGTCTGATGTTACATTCATTACATGCCTGTGCATCCATTATGGCCCGAAACATGCGCCTGGTTACTGCAGCAGTGGCACTTTCAACATGGGCTGGATGGGCAGCCATCCCCCTTTGAGCACCCCTGCCCACCTGCCTGTGTGAGACCTCGCCAGCAATCTGGCTATGGCTAGTGCCTGGGTGCTCACTTACCATACTCACCACACTTGCATGTTCTGTGCCAGCACCCAGCTGTCCTTTAATTGTGGCCACTGGTGATGGGAATGTGTGGGCATTGTGACTGTGTGTGGGGATGGGGATGACAAAGGTGGGATGCCAACCGATAACACAGCTGCAGCCACTGACAACCCCACCTGTGCCTCACTATGGGTGTTATCATAGTCAGAGTTGCCAAACAAACTAACATCACTTGCACAGCAGGTGGGACTGTGACCATCATGTCCACATTTGAGGAAAGGACAATATATCTACATTACTATTGGCACTATATGGTTTGCTGGTACACACACTCACTCATGCACACACACTCACACACACACACGTGAGGTGTGCCAGAGGCATTCCACAGACCTTACATTAGGCAACAGATGACAGTCATGCTACACACTCAGACCAAAACAGAAACACACTCAGACCAAAACAGACACACTCTGGACAGGACCTCACCATTATGCACTACATGATGTTGAGGGCCTGTCCAGACACACTCTAGACAGGCCCTCAGCATCATGCAGTGCATACCTTTCAACTTACTGTTACTACTAATTTACCCCCTTGGATATGTGGGTGCATTTAGTTGGTGGTGAGCCTTCACCTAGAACACACTGCACCCATGTAAACATTACTGCTGTTCACCTGTATAGCACTGTGGCTAAACCTACAGAACATACCTGCAAACTTTACAGGGTTTCCAGGAATATCTATATATGTGGGTCATATTTCCTGTCTGCTGCTCATACCTCCTATGTTTGTCTGATACATTACTGGTTTGACCTGTGAATTGGTGAACCTACTTAATGTCATACTGTGATTTGCAGATGTCATAACCTGCAGCACATGTATGTGAAAACAAGGACAGTTACTCAAATAACGTCCAGAGCTTACAGTGGATATAGTAAGTGTACAAACCCTTTTTAACATGCAAGGATTTATTGACAGATCACATGAGACACCAGTGATTTTGCCATAACATTTCCACCATTTCATATGACATATAACCTGTGGACTCCAATTGTAAAACATACAAATCAGGTAGGGATAAGATATCGTAAATGATATCAGTACAATAGCTGGGTTGCATGGGGTTGCACACCAATCAACTGATACTTTAGTAAATCACCTGTTGATTTTATCACAGCATTCAGTCTTCTTGGGAAGGTGTGTATCAGCATGGCACATCTTGACATGGCAATTTTTGCACACTCTCCCTTGCAAAACACCTCCAAATCAGTCAGATTGCAAGGCCATCCCCTGTGCACAGCACTCGTCAGGTCACCACAAAGATTGTGTATTGTATTCAGGTGTGGAGTCAGAATTGGCCACTGCAGTCTGTTGATTGTGTACTTGTGAAGTCATCCTTTTGTTCAGTTGGAAGTAAGATATGGGCCATTGTTGTGTGCAGTGTTGGAATTCCTCCCCATCCACAGCTATGTGGCAGACACCAGAAGGTTTATAGTCACAAGGGGCTGGTGTTTGAAACTGGTCATACCAAACTCCAAATCAGCTACAGCCGCAGTTCAAGCTTGTGAACAGCAAACCCAAAGCAGGACACTGCCATCACCCTGCTTCACTGTGTGGGTAGTGTTCTTCTGGTGTTGTGCAGTGCTGTTATTGGGCCAAACTAACATAACCGATTTGTGGACAAAGAGTTTAACCTTGGTCTCATAACGCCTTAACACATTTCCACACATGCTTTTGGAAAAGCTGATGTATTGTTGAATGTACATTACCCAGGACTGGATGTTATTTGTTGTGAGGAACAGATGCCATCTTCCAAACACAACCTATAGGCAAGACATGTGGAGACCACAGAAGATTGTTGTCACATGTAGTACACACCCAGTATTTGCCAGACATGTCTGAATGTCCTTCCGTGTTGCTGTATGCCTCCTGGCAGCTTCCCTGGACATTTCTGGTATTGTATTCTCAACATACATGTAGGAACGTCCATGTCTTCACAATGTCACTGTTGCACCATATCTCAAACACCTTGTCATAACTATCTGCACTGTGTTCCATGGCACATGTAATGCTGTGGGTAGGTTTCTTTAGCCTTCTCCAGACTGATACCTTTCTAAAATGTGATCCCTTTGCAGCATGTTAAGCTGTATGTGAACCATGGCTTTTGCTGTAGCAGGCAACTGTGGGTCTATGTTAGAATATTCTTGGTATATGAGCTGACTGTTATTAGCAGTTAATCCAAGGGTCCATAATTGATAGCAGTTGTGTATCTAATATGATGTACTGCTGTGGTTTTATCAAATGCTGCTACACCACAGTATGAGCTTTACTCTGTGCACACATATGCTTCTAGCTTCTTGGACATTTAACATGTCATATACTTGTTCCCCTAACAGATTTGTCTGTTTCATAATTGCAGTGTACAGATTATAGGTCACATGTAAGGTTGGATGGATTTGGTGTTGAGTATTATGCTCACATTGTCATATATAACAAAACCCTTGCATTCTAAAAGGTGTGTACACCTTTTATATGCACTGTGTAACATTAATGTATACAATATGTCCCACTCATTGCCTTTTATCCCCACATTTTGGCAATCTTTATCCAGATGTCCTGCAATGACAGGTTTGTGAGGTATGCTACAGATATGTGACATCTCATGCAAATAGGCCCCTGTGATATCCACTGTGATATTATGCAGTGAAGCCCACCGCATGTGATTATGCAGATATTTGCAAACGGCTGCTGAGTGTAACAGTTGTGTGTATGGTCACATGCATGATCTTGACATGCATGGGGTAGTGGTGAGCCACAACAGTAAAATCTCATACCCACTAGCTTCAGGCTACTGTACCTCATGTAGACGAGAGGGATCTAGGTAGTAGGGAGGGAGAAGTATTGTCAGCAAATTCACAGTAGGTATTGGTCCAAGATTAATGCTACATTTATGCACAGGTACAGTATAAACTATGATATTACACAATTCACAGTCCTTCATCATAGATGTGCACTTGTGTGCATTACTAAACCTCACCCACTATTCTATTATGCACTGACATATGCATCTAAAGACTCTATAGAACACAGTTGTAATGCTACCTCAGTACATTGATGTGCACGATTTCCTTACCTGGACACTCCTCGCCTGTTGCCTGGGTACCACCTCCATGACTGATATTTCCTGTGTAGATGGTCATGTGGGGGCTACCCCAAGTTTGGCCAGGAGCTTCTCTATTGCTGTAAGTGGGGCCTGTCTGGCTGACCTACTAGCCGTAGTGGCACTGTCCCTTGCTACAGCAGCAGCCCTTTGCCAGGCTCACTGAATCAGGTCAGTCACTTTGTGCCTGACCTGATCGTACTTGCGTCCATGGTGGGCCAAGGTGTTGACTCCTGGATTAAATCATCCAATAGGGCAGTCCTCTCTCGCTGATGTTGGCTACCCTGACTGAAGAGGACATCATAGTTCTGCAGGATGGCCTCAGTTATGGCTGCAGTCTCCTGTTCTGAATAGGGTGCCTGGTGTTGCATGACACCTGAAAGATATAAGGGAAACATATCACAGGACCACAGACATTGCCCAGAGTTCTTTATCCAGACAGCACATGACTAATGAGTATCAGTAGTCACTACATGGAAATACATCATACACCATACCCAGCATCAATGTATGAACATGCATTGTACTCCTGGTCCTGTTGTATCATGCTCCTCCCATTGAGGACCAGTTCATTTCATAAACAACCATTCAAATTTGTGTAAAGTGGTTCCTTGCAGATGGGATGTCAATGCTACACAGGCTTGGCTTGCATACATTGTGTAATGGAGATGGAAGCATGTGTCTGGATTCTTGTTATATTTTTTGCTTGTCATGTTTTGAATACAAGTCATGTGATTTTGGCTGTCGGTCATATGACTATTCTGGGACCTATATATATAGAGAATGTACTCATGCATTTTAGTATTGACAAAGGATTATTTCCGAAACCTTTGCTCGTTATTAAAGTGGTTTTTCCTACTGACGTTTTGTTTTTGCTTTGCTATCTGCTGTTGCTTTTGTGTTCTTGTAGAATGCAGACAGGAATGTTATCAGCCCCCAATGGGGACTTGCTAATTTTACATTTAACTGGGCAGTTTGCATCTGATTCATGATGATGAGGGTATGGGTGCGTGTGGGGTGCATATCCACCTATACTGATGTTGAGGCAGGGAGGTGATGTTTGCTCTAAACGTGTCTGCAGCTGGTTGGCTGTAGCTATGGTGTGTGAGCATGTGCTGTGTTTGACCTCCATTACAGGGTGGGTTGGGCTTTGCGTATGAGAATGCAGACATATGTGAAGATGACCTTCTGGTTGCTCTCAGTGGATGTGTCTGATTTGTACTCATAGTCAGCCTTACAGTAATCCACCTGTGACCTACTATGGTCATTTAGACAAAGGGTGACATGCTGGCCAGTTGGTGTCTGCTCCTACTTTTCCCTGTATAGCCAATATAGCATCCCATTATATGCTTTGTGTATTATTGCTGTCCAGCAAAGGGGTTTACTCTACTTTGGTGGAGACGAGTTGTACAAGTAAGGTATTGCTGAGGCCATACAGCTATGTGGGTTGTCATATAACTGTTTGTAGTAGGCATGGACATGAGTACATAACACAGTTGGACAACGCTTACATGTCTACATGATACTCCTGTGTATGCTAGTACACATGTCTGTGTCAGGGCATTGCAGCAACCATTAGCTGTAGAAGTGAAACTTTGTTTGATGCACAGACAATAAGATTACACATGTGTATGACATGTACAGCTCATTTATGTGATGTTTGCATCCCATGTCAGGTGTTATGAGTCAGCGAGGTATACCTACCCATACATGCATACATCTGCACAGGTAACAAATGATATACATTCCTGTTCTATGTTTGTATGGCACACTGTCATAACACTTTTGTTGCTCAGTAATTCCTGTTAACCTGGTAGGGCAGGACATCTGGAGGATGTCATACATACATGGTGGGCTATGGGCCAACATTAGTGACCATGTCTTCATATTGCTGTAACACACACATACATCATTTGAGCATTGTGTAGCCTTTGCATTCAGAGTCATACCCTGGAGGATATGCAATGCTCCAATGGCAAGCAGAGGGGGAAAGGCTAGGAGTGTGGTAATGAGTGCTAGGAACTTTTACTGTTGCATTTATGGCTGGTATTGGCACTGAGCTAATTGATATGATGGACAGATGATAGGTGGATATGTGGATATATTGTGTGTGTCACAGACCAGATGGAAGGGGGTTATGGCTGTGTGTATCACACTTGGGTACAAATAGTTGTAACATGGCATGTATGTGAGGGGAAATGGTGCAGGTGTTAACCTAATGGAGCATTATGCCAAGAGTATGTTTGACAGTGATAGGAGTGTTGGATAGAGCAAGATTTATACAGCTGGGAATTAATGGTGTAATGATGACAGTTATTAGTGCATATGCTCCACTACTTGCATGTGTGAGGGATGAGTGCATATGCTCCACTAGTTGCATGTGTGAGGCATAAGAGTGACGTACTTTGGACTGGTTGGATGAAGTGGTGGTGACAGCACCCAAGAGTGAGAGAGTGGTGATTGGAGCAGATTTCAATGGGCAAGTTGGTGAAGGGGACAAAGGGGATGCAGAAGTGATAGACAGGTATGGTGTTAAGCAAAATAATGCAGAAGGTGAGATGGTGTTAGACTTTGCAAAATAGGTTGGACATGACTGTGGTGAATATATATTTTTATAAGACCAAGGGGCATAGTGTGACATACAAGAGTGGAGGAGGATGCACACAGGGGGATTATCCTCTATGCAGGTGGACTTGTTTGAATGGGATTTAAAACTGTAAACTGGTGACATGGGAAAGTGTAGTTAGGCAGCATGGACTGTTAGGAGAGGGTGTAGCATGAGGGCAGCACCATGGATCAAATGGTGGTTACTGACAAAGGGTGATTGTGAGGTTGAGTTCAGGGAAGAGTTACGACAGGCAGTGGGTGGCAGTGAAGAGTTATCACAAATTTGGTTAAATATATCCGAGTTAGTAAGGGAGATGAGTAGAACGGAGCTTGGTGTGACATCTGGACAGAGGATGGAGGACAAGGAGACCTGCTGGTGTGATGAGTAAGTACAGGGGAGTATACAGAGAAAGAGGTTGTAGAAGGAGAAGTGGGATTGTCAGATAGATGAAGAGAGTAGACAGGAGTATAAGAGGATGGGGTGCATGGCAAAGAGAGTGGTGGAAAAAGCTAAGGATGGGGCATCTGAATGGTTGTATGTAATGTTGAAGACCAAGGATGGAGAATATGACCTGTACTAATTGGTTAGACAGAGGCACATAGCTAGGAAGGATGTGCAGCAAATAAGGGTGTTAAAGGATAATGGGGAAACATACTCACAAGTGAGGAGATTGTGTACAGCAGATGGAAACAGTACTTTGATGGGCTGTTGCATGAGGAGGATGTGAGAGAGAGATGAGGTTGGATGTTAAGGGTATGGTGAATCAGGAAGTGCAAAAGATTATCAAGGAGAAAGTAAGGATAGCTATGAAGAGGTTTAAGAATGGAAAGGATATTTGTCCAGATGACATACCTGTGGGTGCATGGAGGTGTTTCGGAGAAATGGCAGTGGTCTTTTCAACCAGATTGTACTGTAATTTTGGAAAGTGAGAGGATGCATGAGGAGTTGATAAAATGTGTTTTGGTACTGCTTATGAAAATAATGGTGGTGTGCAGAACTGTAGTAACTACAGAGGGATATGACTGATGAGTCACAGCATGAGGTAATGATAAAGGGTGTGGGAGCTAAGTTAAGAAGGGTGGTGAGTATTACTTATTAGCAGTATGGTTTCATGCCAGGAAAGATCAGTACGGATGCGATGTTTGCTCTGAGAGTGTTGATGGAGATGTACAGAGAAGTTCTGAATTAACTGCGTTGTGTCTTTGAGGACTTAGAGACAGCATATGACATTATACCTAGAGTGGAGTTGTGGTATTTTATGGGGAGGTCAGGAGTGGTGGAGGAGTCCATAAGAATGCTATAGGATATGTAAAAGGCTAGTGTGACAGCAGTGAGTTCTGAGTTGGGAGTGACAGGTGCATTTAAGGTGGAGGTGGGAGTACATCAGGGATCAGATCTGAGTCCTTGCCTATTTGCAGTGGTGATGAACAGGTTGACATACATGGTCAGACAGGGGTCCCTGTTGACTGTGCAGTTTGCAGATGACATTGTGGTCTGTAGTGGGAGTAGGGGACAGGTTGAGGAGACCATGGAGAGGTGGAGTTATGGTCTAGAGAGGGGGGAATGATGGTCAGCAAGACTTAGATAGAATATATGACTGTGAATGGGAGAGAGGATAGAGGAATAGTGAGGATGCAGCGAGTACAGTTTGCAAAGGTGGATAAGTTTACATACTTGGGAAGAACAGTTCAGACTAATGTGGAGTGTGGGGGAGAGGTGAAGAAGAGAGTACAGGCAGGATGTGGGCAGTGCCAAGGAGTGTCAGGAGTGATTTTGACATACGAGTACCATTAAAAGTGACAGGGAAGGTCTACAAGAGGGTATTGAGACCAGCTATGTTATATGGGTTGTAGACAGTGGCACTGACAAAAAAGGCAGCAGCCAGAGCTGGATGTAGTAGAGTTAATGACATTAAGATTTGCACTGTGTGTGAAATGGGTGGACAGGATTAGGAACATGTATGTTAGGGGGTCAGCCCAGGTTGGACAGATTGGGGACAAAGCCAGAGAGTGGCAAGATTATGTTGGTTTGGACATGTGATAAGTAGGTATGCTGAGTAAATTTGTGACAGGATGATGCTGCCAGGTAAGAAAAAAAGAGGAAATGTATGGACATGTTGATAGCAGACATGCAGGTGGTTGGTGTGACAGAGCAGGATGCAGAGGACAGAAAGACATGGAGACAGATCATTTGCTGCGGCAACCCTGACAGGAACAGCCAAAAGAAAGAGTAGGAGACATTGCATTCTGCCTCAGTTTCTAGTGCTCTATCAGCTGTATATGCTTGTAGGGGCAGACTGAGACATGTCCCATACCAAAGACAGGCATCAGACTACACCGTGAATTTGTCCAATATATGTAGGGGTAGTGTGTGAGTGGGAAACATGCTGATGGTTTTGTTCAAGCATGTTCACACAGTCCTTATACTGTATTGTTCATTTGGCTTACCAGTATGTCACTTTGTGGTGAGATTGGTTGTGGGTATGCACTTTCACACTGGTATCTGTTTTTCAGTGCTGTTACATCCCTGTAGTGCGTGATATATTTACAAATACATGTGTAATTCCCCATAGCAGATTTGGGTTAGTGTTGTGTCAGTCTGACTGTAGTGTGGACGTTGTTTGGTGACATGCTTAGCAGCTCAGTGGAGTTTCCCTAATGTGATGTTATGCCCAGATATTTGTGTGATGTACTGTTGCCTGGCCCCCATAAGTGTTGTGTATTTCTGAGACATCAGTGGGATGATGTGAAGATTTAAGTCACTAACTAGTGGGAAGTAATTGGGTTTTGGACTATGCTATTCCAGTCAATGCATGTTAGAACAGGCAGGAGGGTGTTACTGCATCAACTGTGTCAGCTTATCTACTCCAGTATTTGAGATATGTCCCCATTTCCATGGCTTTAAACCCCCCGTGTCAGGCTTGGTCCAGATTTGTTGCACTAAAAGGTTCAGAGCATTCCTCTTGACTGGTCAGATTGTTTCAGACTGTCCAGGTTTATTGCTCATATTTCTGGTCTGTTCCACAGAATCATATTATTTTTATTTCTCTGTTAATTCACTGTGATGATGTCAGGATTTCTTTCATTAAATGATGACATAGATTTCAGTTTCAGAACTTGCATCCTTCTGCACATGTATGCTGACACAAACCCTGTTACTGTAGCAACATTCTACATTTATAACTGCAGTACTTACATTATGTCCCAAATCTTGGCCCATTGTCCCCCATTTTGACAGCCTTTGTCCAGCATTCATGCAGTATGAGGTAGAGAGATATGGTGATGAGGTATGACTGCACTAAATGTTATGAGCATACAGCTATGTGTGTATATATATATATATATATATATATATATATATATATATATCTATATCTATTTCTCTCTCTCTCTTTCTCTCTCTCTCCTCTATATATATATATATATATATATATATATATATATGTACATAATTCCTTTTTATATATCTACATCTATGGTTTTATGAAAATATATTTGTATATATTCTATATGTATTTGTTTCATATGTATATCTCAATATATCTGCTGTATATACATTTTCATATTCGTCTATCACCATACACATCTATATGTGTATATTTATATATTCTAAACATGACTGATTCTACAGTGTTTGTTCATTACTATTCTATACCTGTACTGAATGATGTATTTGCAGAAACAGCATTTGCTCATGCATCTCAGATGGTGTAGTGGTAAATTGCTTTGACTGTGGTGTAAAGGGTCCTGGGTCCAAGCCTTGGCAAGGCTGATTATTTTGTTGCTGGGCAGAACAGCGGTTGATGGAGACAGGGTGAGTAACGCAGTTTTAAGCAGTTGTAAGTGGGTTTGTGTGGGTTTGCACGATGCTAAGTGATGCCAACACATGCTTAAATCGGAAATTGCTTAATCTGTGTTGGCATAGCTTAGCATCATGCAAACCCACTTACTGCCACTTACTACTCCTTAAAACAGCTTACTCACACTTACTCCCACACTAATTCCTTTAAAAGAAAACAAAAAGGGGTGATAGAAAAGTGGTGAAAAAGGGGGCACACAGAGGAGAACACAATATGACACATAGCTAGGGATGTGCAGGATGGGTGTAGGGAAGGTCCATAACTGTCCATTTCTGATACAGCAATAGCTGTGCATTTGTGCATATTTTGGAGGTGAATTTAGACACTCAACCTCCTGAGAGAGGGGTGAGGACAACAGTAATGTGTTGTTAAGCCAATTAGACCAGATTACTTGTATCCAGTGGGCATGCATGTGAAATGGACAGTTATGTATGGGGCAAAATTTTTTGGGGGGAACAGATTGCCCTTTTTTTTAAAATAAGCTGGGAGGGGATGTTGGGGAAGGATAGTAGGTACATTTTGGGAAGTAAGTTGGATGGGAAGACAGACAAGACAGAAAAGACAGCAGAAAGGGGTGATATATGGCACATGTAGGGGGTAAACACCTTGGACGGGGAGGGTGGTTGGGAATCGGATGCTCACGAGTCCCCATATGGATGTAGTGGGACTGAGGTCCCCACCCATGGGCAGTCACCATTGCACCTTCACGGCCCCACAGGTGTCTGTGCTGGGGGCTGAGCAGGAAGGGCAGGATGACCCTCAAGATGCACCATGTGCCCCTCAAGCTGGAGTAGTTGAACTCCAAACTCTTTTCGGAGAACACTATGCACCAATCCCCAGACCTGTGTATGGGTGGCAGTGTCCTGTCTGCGCCCACTCCTGGGAGGGCCCAATCCCTTGAGACAGTTCCACTCAAAAGTGGTACAGGATTAGCAGATGAGGAGGTCCCAGGTTGGGTCCCAGATGTGCTGGGGCCTGGTGCCATGGTGAGTTGAGGTGGGGCAGGTGGATCTGCTGGGACTGGCCTTTCCAGACGTGCTATGGTGTTGCAGTTTTATAACATATGTTGGTTAGTCATGATAAAACACATTCCAGGATTAGTTATAACAGCATGCACAGGTATTCCCATTAACCCAAAACAACAGAATTGGAACAGTTGCATAACAAACAGAACACATGCATATATGGAACCACAGTGGGCATTATAACAGCATGCAGGTTACATTGATAGCAACAGGCCACCAATGATTGTATTTGAACAGGGAATATTAATATTAAAGTGTTTAAATATTTGTAGAACAATAGGACACATGTCCCAACAGTAGGTTTGGTGGAAAACATACCCATTGATTTATGAGTTTAGATTATTGGTGCAGATAGGGTGGGGAGAGAGAGAGATGTCATTTAACAGCTGTATAGGCTTCAATTGCTCACAACTTTAATGATCATTGCTGTAATCATTACTCTAGAGGTATTACCTTACTTTACATTGACCTATGGCCTTGGATTGCCCAGTGGTATGTTTGTACACAGTGTATAATTATAGGTTTCTTACAGCTCATTTATACCTTTTCTTACCTGGCAGACCTGTGGAGGAAATATCTTTTAACACTACCTGACTGTTTCTACACATATTCACACAGTCAAGGTCACATATGTGCAGTCATAACTGTGCGTGTGTGCTAGTGTCATAATCCACTTTAATTTCTATCAGTCTCCCTGGATGTTGGCTGCAGTGACCACTAGCTGTGACAGCGTGACACTTGAGGGACATTTCTTGGAGTGGACTACCTGATGTACGTACTTCTCTTGCTGTCATTTGCAGCCTTGGGGGTGGAGAGTGGGTGTTGTACACATTGTATAATTACAGGCTTCTTACAACTCATTTATACCTTTTCTTACCTGGCAGACCTGTGGAGGAAATTTCTTTTAACAATACCTGACTGTTTCTACACATATTCACATATTCTTGGATGAGATTATGCATACAGCTTAATAGCGCTCCCAGGATTCGAACCATGCCGGTTTGTACAAAAATATAACACAAAGCTGTGTGACATCACAATCAGCTACTGAGGAAATTATGCTTTGTTTTTCACTGCTTTCCATATAATAGTGTTTTGTTTGGACACTCTTTCTTGTAATTCTGATATTCATGCATGGCAGATACTTGTTATACTCTGTAGTTAGACCTTGAGATATTACCGTATGGGAAACAATGTTTAACACAGCATTAATATTCAAGGACCAGATCCTGGTGCGTGGAACATTTCTTATAGCTAATCTGTTAGCATCAACATTACATCTACATTTAAATTACCATATATCAAAATACACACAACAGTCTGGTGTTTAGAGTTTTGCTGACAGGTACTGCTATACTTTTACTGATATATATCCTGTACATCAGTATTACTCTGCTAATGTCTTGTTTATTCAGTACAAACAATACACATTACTGACTACTGGTAGGTGACATTCTACTGCATTCTATTTATTTGCCCTGACTACTGCTAGCTAGATTAGTATTCACCAACCTCGCAATGCAGCCTATGGGCTTCCAAGTTTGCTGCCCTCTCTTCTGCAGCTGTACAGGAGGTAGAGAAACATTTATGCATACCTTTCCATGTCATACTTAGGCTGGACTTTGATACACAAGAATAGATATTTACACACTGTTGGAACATTCCGCGCCCGAGCATCTTGGACCCACTGCTCTGAGAGGTTCCTCTTCCTTTGCTTCAAGTCAGCATAGTGATGCTGGACCTGCTCACCAGTTTGAGGGATTCCAGTTGCACTGGTGATGTCACACGATAGATGGTCCCAGGACTCCGCTTTGTATTGGGAGCCCTGGTACTCGTCCTGCAGCAGTCGCCCTTCATTTTTTTACAAGGAGTCCAAACATGACCCTGGACTCCTGAATGCCCCAACACTCCGGCTGAAAGCTCACACCTTCACCAACACCACCCATAGTGCCTGCAGTGATCAGCTACAACTGGTTATGGTTGTATTCCCACCTGTGGTGTTTAAGTAGGGCTGGATTCCTGCCCTTTGCTGTGATTGGTCTATTTTGAATATGCTGAGCTGAGCTAAGTGACAGGCAAACCCACTTAGCTGAGATAAGCATTGCTTACAGAGGTAGATACTAAGCACTGTTTACCAGTGCGCAAATCCACTTAGCTACACTAGTTATTGGTAAACATAAGAGTTTAAGCACTGTTTACTCTGGGTAAGCATAGCTGAACATAATTAAGTGATGTTCAGCTTTCATTTTATGGACTATCAGGACTGTGGGATCAATTCCTTCTTAATCCTATCTTATGATATGTATGTTTCCCTTTCATGACATCCCCTATGTGCTTTCATTACATTACATTCTTTTGTGGCTATACTGCATGGGACACTTGTGTTTATATGTGGGTTTCACATCTGTACAGCACTGAAACCTCACATTTGGACCTACTACACTACCATGGTCAACAAATATATATTATTCACTACCTATTTATAAAAAATATATATTTTAGTTTTGTTTTACATATGAAAATGAATAAACTGCATTGGGGTTCGAACCATGAATGCCTGCATGTTAAGCTTAAGCTCCAAGCACTACACTATTTTCCTTTGACTAGTTTGGTTGTATATTTTTATTTGTCTCATTTAGATGTTTACACTCTGCTATGTGTAGCTGCGCGGCGTACACACCTGCTCAGCTATGCTTAAACTTTATTAGGAACAGAAAAGAAAGTTGAAATGGTGTTCTATTTTTATTTTCCTTTAAGGTATGCGCATTGCTTTTTGCCTCTTGGGGCAGGACATCTGGACAAAGCGTGACATGATGGGGGGACAAATAAGGACAGATTTTAGATATTGCTCTTGCCAACTTAGAAAGTTGATAGAATAACAGGCTTTGCATTGGCATGACTTTACTGAAGGGTATAATGTCTGACACTCAGATGTCTCTCAATATCTGCCAACTGCAGTGTTTATTGATTTTCCAGTAGTTTGCCTGACACCCATATTTTATGTAGAGTGGACCAAAAATATGAGACATACATGCAGTTGCACACATTTCCTGCTTCTGCTGCATGCAGAAGTGCAGTATGGCAATTTAGCAATATAGGGGGTGTGTCACAGAAGGCGTGACGCACCGTCTGTATTGGATTCCTCTTGCCATTTTTATTTCAGTGTCCGCAGACACTGAAATGATCTCTTTTACATTTCAGTGTTCGCGAACACTGAGATACTGGCATAATATTACAGCTAAGCTCTTATATTATACCAATATGGCTTAGACAGTGACATAAGGCACTTTCTGAGCACAGGGGGCATGTTTAGTGTCTGTACACTTCTTGGACATGCCCCCTGTGCGCGTACATGTACGAGGTCCATGTAGAGAGTACAGCAGTGCACCTTCATGAATAAGTAAGGCGTGCTGCTGTGCTGCATGGACACGATCCATTCCATGCAAGAATAGTTTATTCTTGCAAAGAACTTTGTTAAATCCAGGGGAGAATCTCAGTCAATTGGAGCGGGTTTAAACAAATGACATTTAATAATTTATCAGCTCATAAACTTCTAATGCTTAATCAAACGGCTTATCCATGTTTTATTGATTATTGGACTATACTATTGGAACTTATTCTACACTAATCCTATGGCACTTGATAGCTTTAACATGGAGACAGCTTAAGGAACATGGATCTCCATACCCAATGCCTCTTCTTCCTCACCATTCTTCTTGTCTATTGAGGTCTCTAACTTTGTCTTTACCCCTTTGCTTAAATTCCTGTGTTAGTTACACTCAGTCATACACTTTCTCCTGTCAGCTTTATAGAACTTATGTAAATAGCTTGTATATATTTTTATGTTATTTCCAATGTTTGCTTAGTTATAATTTTACCAGATGAGTGTTTACTTGTTTTAATGACATCATTTATTAAATTTGGGTTTGTTAATGTATTTTCTAATAAAACTCAATAAAGATTATGGAAAAAATTGCATGTTTACTGTTTAGAATGCAGGAATACCAATCATGCATCAGTAAGGTAAATGAAATCAGTGAACGGTAACTTCCATTACAACTGCGTGAAAAACTTACAGTGTAGATGTATTTTGTATTTTGTCTACATTTTGTCAGCACAATGTTCTAGCAAAACATCCACAACCTAAATGACAGTTTTTTTGTGTGTATCTGACACACTGTTTTTAAGGTGACTGTTTTAGATGAGTTTATGCGCTGTGTTACCTAAGATGCATAGTTTGGCACACTTGTATGTTGGGATGTCTTTTCTAATGAGTGATGTGTTGTGTATAGACTGTTTCTTCACACAATGAATGGGAATTTGCAGTGACAGTGTTAGCACTGCTGTTTGGAGACTGTGTGGCATGGACTTCAGTTCTACATTAGTCGAACTCTCACACTATGGGTGTGTTTCTAAAAGTGCCGTTATAGCCTAGGTTGTCTGATACTTGAGCCAGTACCTACTTGACAACAGTAGCTCATAATGACCACACCCTGCAGATCAACATTGGTTTTGTTTTTGTCTCCAACCACTTTGTTATTTAATTTAAAAAATACTGCTATAGCCTAGGCTGACCATCACTTGAATGGGTACCCATTAGATGACAGCAGTACAGAGGTGTCAAACTCCTATCATGCTGCATAAAAGTTCTGTGATTGGTAAATGACTATGCAGAGTAGTAGAAAGTAAAATGATAGATGAGCAGTTCTGATTCAAATCAGGATGCAGCACTACTGACATGATGCTTGCAATGAAACAGATAGCTGAGAAGGAGCAGAGATGAGGAAAGAGTCCACCTGGGCATTCCTAGACTTGGAGAAAGCATATAACAAGGTCCCAAGAAAACTGATTTTGGTAGTCCTGCAATGATTCAAAGTCCTCAAAACATTGGTAGAATTAGTGCAAGCTATGTACAAGGACCCAGTGAGTCATGTACAGTCTTCGTCTTATAGAGGGGTTCCCAGTGGGAGTGAATGTGCATTACGGTTCAGCTCTGAGCCCACTGCTGTTCATACTGGTGATGGACTACATTAGCAAATTAGGTTGGAGGGGACAGATTAACAAAATTTCTGTATGCAGAGGATGTGGCATTACAGGCAGACTCTGGGCAAGAACATCAACAAAGGATAGGGGAATGAAATGCAAATTGGCATGTACATGGGATGAAACTGAGTACAGATAAGACAGTTGTAATGGCAGCAAATATTTGAGTTCAGAAGATGCTGAATATTGAGATAGAAGGGAAAATAGTGGAACAGGTTAATGGCTTCAAGCATCTGCATGGGGTGGTTGAAGAGAAGGGAAGACTGAATGTAGAGGTCAAAGCTAGAATCAGAGGGGCTGCAGCCACCTGGCGCTAGGGTTGCCAGCTTTTCAGCAGGCCAAAGTGGGACATGGGTGTGTGGCCAATATGACACTGGCCACACCCTCTACCATGACATCACCACAGGAGCGGTGAAGGAGATGCTGTTATGGGGACGACGGATGGCTGCTGGAGTGGCTAGCTAGCTGGCTAGCTGGCTGCTGGAGTGGCTGGTTGGCTGGTTGCTGGAGTGGCTAGCTGACTGGCCAGCTGCTGAAGCTTTCTAACTTATAGACCATTCATTTTTTTCACTGCAAGTAAAATGCAACATAATTAATAAAATAAAAACTTCCAAACTGCTGTGATTATTAACTGTGCTCTGACTCATTAGGACAAAAGATATCTAAACCTTCAAATGACGTAATAATAAATATTAAATAACATAAAGTGTTAGTGTTCTTGTTAGTAAATGGAAATTGTCAATGTCCGTTGTTAGCAAAAGGCCTGATTTAGCATGGGAGACTGAAGGCAGCATTTCAAGTCGGCTATGAGTTCAGTGTTTTTGTATGGTCACTCCTCTTTTCAGGGTGAAGTTAGCATGCATTTTACAATGACCGATGGTATTTTCCATAGACCCCCCCCCCCCATACTAATTACCTGAGAGAAAGTTGCTAGACCTTTGTACAGAGAAACATTAACATTTAAACTTCACCTTTCACACAATGATGTGAATGAAGAACAGGTTAACTGCCATTGTCTCATTACAAGTAAGAACAACCTTAAGTAACCCAGTTTTAGACTACGAAACCTTTATACAGACAAACCTTTTAGTTCGGGGCAATAGTAGCTTTTGCATATGCCCTTCTTTAAACACAACCAGCATTTACATGTATTTTAGTTGACAGACAGCATTTGGGACACATAACCCCATTCTCAAGAATGCCCATTGACTAACTACTCATGCACGATGTACAAATCCACCTGGTTATAGAAATGCATGATTATCATCAAAAAGGTTGCGTTCGTTTTGTGTTTGAGCTCCTGGCCGCCATCTTTGCAGGGCTCTTCCAGTCTCAATCCCCACCCGTTTCATGAATTGCAGCCAATTGCTGCACGAATTACAGCACCCGGACTTAACAGGCAGCAGCTTTGCCTGCAGGTCCAGATTGGTGACATAACTGAATTGCCGTGGAAAAAATGGAAGTAATTGTGGCTTTTCCACGGCAATTCAGTGCGATTGAAAAGCGGGACTTTTCAAGTCCCACTACTTTCCACAGCGGGCAACGGGATGAGGCAGCTCAACTCGTGAGTGTCCCACTGACAACAGGACGGGTGGCAACCTTACCTGGTGCAGAATGTCAGGTGTAGTATATGACAGAAGAATGCCAAAGAAGATGACAAGTAAGGTGTACAAAATAGTGATGTGACCAGTACTACTATATAGTACAGACACCTGGGCAGTAAAGGCAGAGCAACTGAGGAAGATAGAGGTGATGAAGATGAACTGCCTGAGATGGGTAATGGGATGCACTCTGTGAGAAAGACAAAAAGTGAGGACTTAAGAGAACAAACCAAGCTCCAGTTGCAGGAAAAGGTCAAAGAGAACAAATGACTATGGTTCAGCCACAGCTGCTGAAAAGCAGAAGGCAGTCCAGTGAAGATGAATTAGGGCAGATAGGAAGAAGGTAAGAGGAAACTAGGGCATCCAGTAAAGAGGTGCAGTGTGAGAGAAGAACTGTAACAGTCGGGTGTGAATGTTGAAGAAGGCAGAACAGTGACATTGAACAGAGAGAGACACACAACACACTGACCCCATGTATAAAATGGGAAAAAGGGAGTTGATGATGATTGATGATGCTGATTTCAAATATGAATATGCCAGAGTCCTTGTATTCTAAGTGCAAATATCCAGAGCAGGGCACACATTTATACATTATCCCTATGTATAGCAGACAAGGGTACCAAACAAGGGCTTGAATAGAGTAAGAAACGTACTTTGGTTTATGTGGTGAGGAAGACAATTCCAGAGAAGTGGTATTCTCTGTGGTACATTATCTCTCCCTCCAATGTAAAAAATAAAAAATAAAAAAGAACCACTCATTGAGCAGAAACAAGTTTACTGAAATGGATATCACACACTCAGTGTTTTAATACAAAAAGTAAGCGCTTTTGTCAGGCACATAGACCAAACTTCATCAGACAATTCAATAATATAACAGTTCAGCTTTTATAACTGTTACAAAAGCTGAACTGTTATATTATTGAATTGTCTGATGAAGTTTGGTCTATGTGCCTGACGAAAGCACTTACTTTTTGTATTACAATACTGAGTGTGTGATATCCATTTCAGTAAACTTGTTTCTGCTCAACGAGTGGTTCTTTTTTATTTTTTACTGGTTATCTTGTTGGCGGTTTTTCTCCCTCCAATATGTTCTATTTATTTTGCATGGATTGTGGATATGCAGTAGTTCTTAAAGGATGGAGTCAGTTGAGGCAATGTAAGCGAGGCAGAGATTGCTCCTCTGTAACCTGTAAGAAATTAATAAGAGGTACAGGATGTTAAGATGGTTAGTGTAGGTTTTATCATTTAGGTGCTTGATTTTCTTGGTGCGAAAGTATTGCAGTCATTCAAGTTGTAAAAAGTGTTTAAACAGCTACATACTGAAGGGGCGTTATGTTCAAAGATCATCCTAATAAATGGAATGATCACATTCCTTGATCTGGATGCCATACACTTAATCATAAGCTATGCAAAGCAAAAAAGGCAATTTATGCAATAGTGGATATATGGTGATTAACGGACAGCTCATTGTCTACATGGGTTCCCAGGTTCTGAACTTCTGGATCAGTTTTTATGGGTGTGTTCTCAATGTGATTGTTACAGGAGGGCATCATGCTTGCTAAATGATACTATTATGCATTTTTAGTATTTCATTTTAGACCATGGTTTTGACACCAGCTATTTGTTTGGGAGAGGCTGTCTTGGAGGATTTTGATGTCTTCTGGAGAGTTTATGATGGTAACAAGTTTACAGTCATCTGTAAATGTGGTCGGCCATAAACCCTTAATATTAGCTTTGATCTTTGTGAAGTAAATGCGAAAGAGGACTGGCCCAATGAGTGTACCCTGGGGTGCACTACTAGGAACAGGTCTTTTGGAGAAGGTAGAACCACCCATCCTATTATTCTGGGTTCTGTTAGTGATCCGTTTTTTATCCAATGAGTTACATAGGGATTTACATTTGGCTGGGTGAGTATATCAACTATACCTGAGTGTGGCACAGTGTCAAACACATTTATTTTGATCTATATGTTTGCTGTGTATTAATTTTACCTTGCCCTTCACTTCAGTAACCTTCTATAACAAGTTAACCAGGTTAAGCTGGCAGAATCTGCTCTTGTCAAAACTGAAATAGCTTGCGTCAAGAGTGTGTAGGTTGCCAGTGTCCTTATTTATTCATTCCATAATGATCCTTTCCGAAGCCTTATAGTAAAGCAGTGTAATTTTAGTTTTGACAGTTTATAGTTAAAGTACAAAAGGCAACTTCACTTTCCAAATTAGTATAACCATAATTAAAAAGATCTGAGGCAGATTTTTTAAATCTCTGAATAAAAGGGGTACACGTTAAAATTCTCAGGGCTGTAGTGTAGTGTAGTCTTCAGAATTGCAAAAATAGAGGTGTAAATTTGGTAATTATATGTTAAGTCCAAAGTCTATTCCTTGGAGTCTCTGTCTTAATTTTAAGTAGAACAATCTCAGAGCTATAACATATAAGTCAAAGGAGTCTGGACTTGTGCAGTCCACCCATGCTGTCAGTGTAGTAGACAAAGCCCCAAGAAAAATGCTTAAAAATACTTTAACAGTATTGTCGCAAATCCGGTCATGATAAAAGAGATGAACAGTTGTGGGTTCAGTTCAAGTAACTTTATTATATACAAACAGATCAGGATTAAGGCTTAGTAACTTAAACTTAAATAAACCTATAAACAGACTGACTATTGCACTCATACATGTTAACACCCTGGCTATTATCTCAAAATGGCACTGCTGCCTGCACCTGGTCACTATTTACATGCACATGCCTACACTTGGAAATGCTTCTTAAAGTTACAACACATGCTCTGTTCCACAAGTATAATAGTATGTTTCAGAATTAATTGCTTTTGAATTATGGTTTATAGAACACAAAAGACTCGCTCTTGTTCTTCCAGTTGGAGCCAAATAAAAGATATCATTTTCTGCAAAAGAAGTCCGTCACTACTGTAGCTTCATAGCTAACGTACATCTTTGACAGCACACTGCACTGTTCCACATGGTAACCAGATGTTGTTGTGTCTTTCGGCTTTTCCCGGTTAGGGGTCACCACAGGAGAACTCCAATCCGCTAATGATTGTCAGTGGATTTTTATGTGCCGAGTTGCCAGCCCTGATGCACAACCTTCAACCAAGTTACACCCATTCACACATGTCTCCACACAGAAGACGCTCTAGCTGAGAATCGAACAGGACAACGACTTACTGTGAGGTGACAATGCTAACGCAGCACCACCACCGCAGTATATTAACTGAAATTAGTACATGAGAGTTCTGGCTATGCAGCTTTCACTTGGATCTTCACTGAGGGCCTACTGTAATGTAGTCTGACAGACATTTTGAATGGGTGGGAGCTGCTAATATTGAATTCAAACCTTGCAGTAAACTTGGCTGGTTATTAAATTCCTGGACCAGCAATAAAGAGTCATTCAGGAATCTGCAATGCCAAACAAATTAAGTGAATGGAGTTAGAGTGCTCAAGCAATAGTAAGTAACTTATAAAAATTATATATCTGCATTGAGTTCATCCAATGAACTTATTGAGTCTTACATGAGTCAGTCAGCACTCCGTCTGGCTGATTCTGCTTTCTAGTATGCTATTTTCTCTAAATGTTACAGTGGGGTGCAAACATAATAATGTGCTGAACAACTATTGAAGCCCTTTTTGGTCATGGCAATTGCACATTGTGCATCTTGACAAAGGTGTAAGGGATTGTCTATTTATGACCATGAGTGCAAATGCATGCTTACTTGTAAGTTATTGTGATCCAGTGTAATAGCATTAATGAAGAATGAAAAGAATAATGACTCCAGCACACATAGGTTCATAAGTGTGTACTAGGCTCATGGCCCTGGAGCCTTTACAAGCCTAGCCCATAGAAGTGCCCTGGCAACGTGCCGCCTGAAGTTGGTTCCCAGTGCCTCTATCAAGTAGAGCCACTGGAGTGATCCCTGGGGTGGACTTTCTATTTCCCATCCACTCATCAAGATTTCCCTTGAATAAGGCCAGTGGTTGCTCTGTTTGACATGTATGGGAAGTTTATTCCAGAGCATGGGCAGTATCTGGGTTAAGAACCTGTCCCTCCAGCATGTTCTGTTGATTGTAGTAATGAGGTAGAGGTCTTTGGAGCATGTGGTGCGGAGGCATTTCTATTTCTTTAGATGTAGCATTTCTAACAGAGCTGTGTCATACATGGCTTTATAAGTCTAGCAGAGATCGCCTCTTAGTAGACGATATGAGACAGAGAATAGCTGGAGCTTTTTGAGACTGTCCATATAGGACATCTGTTTAAGGCCTAGGATCCTCTTTGTGAAGCACTTTGGTGGCCTCTACAACTGTTGTAGGTATCTAGTGAGGTACATGCCAAATGGGGCATTATACTCAATGATTGATCTAATGAGGGAAGAGTAGAGAGAGATGATGATCTCTTTCTTCCTGGATGCAAAACCCTTGGTAATGAGATGTGCCACATAGAAGGACTTTCTGACCACAGTGGCAATGTGGTGGTCAAAGGAGAGGTTGCTGTCAACCTGTGTTCCCAGATCTCTTATAATGCTTTCTGTGTTCAGTGGACTACCATCTATGTGGTAATTCATGGGATCCGGATTTTTAACAAAGGGATGATGAACGTTGTCAGCCAGAGTCCCTTCGTGTTGGCCTGGACTTCATAGAAGTAGATGCCAAACAGGAGAGGACCCAGGACTGATCCTTGTGGGACTCCACTTGTGACTGGTCTGCACTCTAACTTGGAGTCTGCTACTTTCACCCTGTGGGTTCTATCTGTGAGTCAGTTTGCAACCCACCTAATGATATAAGAGTTACTACCTAGTCTGATGAGTTTATCAATAATTCCTGAGTGAGGAATGGTATCAGTGGCTCCCGTTGATGTGGTAATTAGAGGGAACTGCATTTTTCCTAAAGGGGATGACAACATATTTTTTGGCATTAATCTTAAGGCCATGGTTTCAACACCAGCCATTGGTCTCAGTGAGGCCTTTCTGTAGGATGTCTGCATCACTTGGGGAGTTAATAATGGCTCCCAGCTTGCAGTCTTCTGTGAACATCTTCAGCCAGAGTCCCTCTGTGTTGGCCGGGACTTCTGAGAAGTAGATGCCAAACAGGAGAGGACCCAGGACTGATCCCTGTGGAACTCCACTTGAGACTGGTCTGCACTCTAACTTGGAGTCTGCTACCTTCACACTGTGAGTTCTATCTGTGAGCCAGTTTGCAACCCACCTAACGATATAGGGGTTATTACCAAGTTTGATGAATTTATCAATAATTCCTGAGTGAGGAATGGTATCAATGGCCTTGGCCAGATTGAGGTAGGCTGTATAAACTGCCTTACCATCATCACAGCTCTGGTGACTGACTAAAAGAAGTCAACCATGTTGAGCAGGGATGATCTACCTTTCACAAAACTAAACTGTATGGGATCTAGAGTTTGGAGATTCCCTATATCCTTGTTAATTAGGTCTATGATGATGCACTCCATAGCATTACATATCAGACTTGTCAGGCTAATGGGACAATAATTCCCAGGGTCTGTAGTTGCTCCCCCTTTATGGAGAGGGATGACTGTAGCAGTGTGCCATTTAGTAGGTGCAAAGCCTGAGGTGATGCTGTGAGTGAACAGGGCACACAGATGTCGTGCCAGTTCACTTTATTGTTCATTCATGTAGAACACAGCCAAAGATATCGCCGGGTCCCAAGAAAGCTGCATTCTTGGCCTTGGACAATGCAGCCTTAACCTGTGCTGCTGTAATGCTGGATGCCTGGCATTCTTCTGATATTATGATTGGTCCATTGGGGGGGGTGAAGAGGGGTAAAGTTGGCACTGAATCTGTTGGCCAGTATGTTGGCAATATCTGTTGACTCAGTATAGGAGGTACCATTGTGCAGTAACTCAGAGCAAATCTGGGTATTGCCATGGAAATTCTTGCTATAACTGTAGAAGGCTTTGTGGTTGTTTTTAGTGTCTGATGCAATTTTGCCTTCATAGCTGGCTTTAGAGGTTTTGATGAGGGATCTGAACTTTTTGTTGAGGCTAATAAGGGAGTTTTTCCAGTCTTGGGACTTCACCTTTTTCTGCAGCAGTTTTTTTCCTATTCTTGTAGAGTTTATTAATGGCAGGGGAGCACCAGATTGGCTTCCTTTTTTTGGAGGAGAGTGTTTTGGTTCTGTTGGGTATGGCTAGTTCCATGCATTTATGTGCGTGCTTGTACAGTGCATTGGTGTATGATTTGGCAGTCATGCATCTATTTTCCATTGGCGTGGGTGTCGTGATGTTAGCCACCTCTGTTTTTAGAAGCCCAAAGTTAGCTTTGGAGAAGTTTTTCATGGTGGTTACCTTTACAGGGGGTGTGGACAAGATGTGGATTTCCATTATGATTAGTTTGTGGTCAGATCTAACCAGGGAGGAATTGACTATTGGTGTAGAGCAACAGTTGCCCTTGTTAGTAATAACAAGGTCCAGGATGTTGCTTCCTCTAATGGGGGTAAGAATGAGCTGGTCCAAGGCATTGGAAATGATGAATTCCAGGAAGCATTGGGCCAGTGTATTGGTGCATGTAGCTTTCCCAGTTGATGAAGGGGTAGTTAAAGTCACCTAGAATGAGTGTGTTGGGTTGGACCCTAATAGTTTCCAGGGTGCTTAGGAATGTGGAGTGATACCAGAAACATTCTATTTAACTTTTGTGGGTGAGAAATATGTGCCACCATTTAGACCCAAAAGGACAGATTGAAAAGAAAGTTGCACAAAGTGCAGCATTCCAATGATGGTCCTCAGTGGACATACAATGCAGATGATTCCATAATATCAAATAAATCTGCATATGCTTGAATGTGAATGGTGTAGTATAACTGTGGTCTCAACTGTCCTCATAGCTCCATGGTGTATACTAGGCTAACAACCACTAGGGCCCTTATAAGCCCAGTTGTGCAATCCAAATGTGACGCACAAATCTGATTTATATAGGGACAATTTACTGACTGCCTCTGTCCATCAGACACATAGGCACCAGACCAGGGGTGAAATTCCAGTCATTTATCCATTGGTCTAACATGTGCTTAAATAAGGTTAGGAAGGAACTCTGTTTCACGTGGATGGGGAGCCTGTTCCAGAGAATGGGAATTCTCTGGGAAGCATATATGTCTCTCCAACATGCCTTATTTATGTCACAAGCAAAATGTAGGTCTTTTAATCTATTAGTTCTGATGCTGTTTGTTTTGCAGATGTGCAAAAGGTTCATCAAAACAGGGTCCAGAGATGCATTGGATACCAGCCAAATATCACCTCTCAGAAGAGTGTGTCCTACTGAGCAAAAAGACAGGGCTTTGAGGCAATCAGTGTTGGACATTGTGTTTACTCCCTGCATTCTTCTTATAAGGAACCTTTATGGTTTGCTACATGTGTCTGGTCAGGTAATACCAAAGGTGGCATTATACCTTATGATGGGTCTAATTGTGGGCCAAGTACAGTGATACAATGACCTCTCTGGACCTAGATGCCATTCTCTTACTTACAAGTTGAGCAAAACAGAAGGATTTTCTTACTAACTTGGACACATGTTGGTCGAAGGCTAGGGTACTATCTACATGAGTTCCTAAATCCCTGACTAGTGAATCAACATTTACAGATGTTTTATTAATGACATAATTACCTGGTGTAGACAATGTCCCAGAATGTATTATAATGCATTTCTTGGCATTCAGTTTAAAGGTATGGCTTTGGGACCAAACAATTGTCTGTGTTAGACCTATGTGAAAGGTGTTTTCATCTTGTGGGGACTCAATGGCTGCTACCAGTTTGCAATCATCTTCATATTTGGTCAGCCAGAAGCCTTTGACATTAGCTTTGACCTCTGAAAAGTAGATGCCACAGAGGACTGGGCCCAGCACATAACCCTCAGGGACTCCACTGGTGACCAATTTATTTGTGAAGGTGACCTCACCAATCCTAACCTCTTGAGCCCTATCCATGAGTCAGCTAGCTTTCCAGCATGTTATAAATATGTTTATGCCTAGTTCCATTAGTTTGTTTACAATGTCCAAGTGGGGTATTGTATTAAATGCTTTAGACACCTTTTTAACTTTCCCCTTATCCATTGCCTTAGTGATCTTTTCAAAGAAGTCCACCAGGTTCAGTAAGCATGACCTCCCTTTGACAAAGCCAAACTGGGATGGATCCAGTGTCTACAGGTCTCCTATGTCCTTGCTGATAATTTCCATTGTAGTTTTTGCCATGGATTTGCAAATATGACTAGTCAGACTAATGAGTCGGTAGTTTCCAAGATCTGTTGAAGGCCCTCCCTTATGAAGGGGAATGACTGTTGCAGTTCTTCACTCTAGTGGCACAAAGCGTGCTTCAAGACTATAGTTAAATAGTGGCACCAGGGATCTAGATAAGCCATATTTTGGACTGATCAGGAGTCATCCTGGGATGTCATCAGGACCCACTGAGGCTGTGTTTTTGTCTTTATCCAGTGCAGCCAGTACATGCTTCCTAGTTATAGTTGGAGAGTTATGTTTAAAGTTATTTCTTGGGGGATGTTTGGGCTTGAGAAGGGGGTAAAGCTAAAACTGAATTTGCCCACTAACAGGTTTGCTATATTACCAAATTCAGTGAATGTGACACCATTAACCACCATATCAATACATTGCTGTCTGCTGCCCTTGAGGTTTTTAACATAGCTGAATAAGGCTGAGCCCCCTTGTCTCTTTAGTAACGGTGTTATGTCTGAGGGTGAGCCTCTTTCTCTTAAACCTAACCTGACACCTCTCCTTCATAAAAACCTTCCAATAACACTGCAATATTCAGATAAATTTCAGGCTAATGCTATGGAGGGTTTTAGTGTTATTATCATTGATGAAACAGTTTTCTTTTCTTAAAATGATGTAATTTGATATTTGTTGTTTTCAGTATTGTGTACGTTCTAACTTCTTTTGTTGGGTATTTTCAATTTGAAATTAAAGTAGTTTGATCATACACAGTACAACTATATATATATATATATATATATATATGTATGTGTGTGTGTATGTGTGTGTGTGTGTGTGTGTGTGTGTGTGTGTGTGTGTGTGTGTGTATGTGTGTGTGTGTGTATATACAGAAGTTATGCTATCCAGATAGTTACATTGTGTGATACGGTACCACTGTAGAATGGTTACGATCAGGCACACTGTACCAATGCAATAAGCAGATATTTAAGTGTGTTGGAAAGACTGGTGGGATGTTATTACAAGTCTGAAATGTAGCTGAGGAATTTAAACATATATGCTTGTGTAACTATTGTTGTACAATCTGTTTATACCCAAACCTACATGCATGCAGTTGTTTTAGATATGGCTAGGGACTACTTTAAAATTTTGTGGCAATGTGCTAAGTATTAACAATGAAAGACTTTCTTCTTAACTGTGTCACTGTATATGCTTATACTGCTGTTATCTTGTTGGTCATTTAAGCTGGCTACATTCATTTTTGGCATGTTTGTGATGTTTAAGCTTTTATAATCATGCACATTCCATGGATAAATATAACTATCATGGTCGTGCAAACCCAGTACTAGTTTTACTGATGTAGCAGATAGGTTTGCATGTTTATCTTTTATAAATTGTCACAATAAGAAATGAAAAATGGAATCGGTAAGTAATGGGTGTTTGTGAAAAGTACTGCATCATCTGGGACTTCATTATATAAAAGGACTTTAGAACTTGATGACTACGTTTATCTTGATTCTAAGGAAAACATTCTTGCTGAAATACTAGGGTAATAATTTATATAAATAAAAGATAAGGAAAATGTGAGTAGATCCACACAAGTAGGAGAATGACAAAGTCGTTAAGGCAGCAGGTTCACAAGAAAGAAAAGTTAGTGAGAAATTAAAGTATAATAAATGCAATTTGGAAGGAACACCATTTGTCATATTATACAGTCTGAAACAAGCAAACAGCCCTGAATACGAAAGAGAATATGGCATATTTTTTTTAAGCACATTGTATTATTTTCCTCCAGAGAGCAGTTCATTGCCACTAGTAATTTTACATTTTAAACGTTTACTGTGCTTAGTGGTGTGGAATAAGTGAGATGACTTTCTATGGAGAACTTTCAATTCATAAGGTTCAGAACCAGCTTATTCCAATAATAAACCTGGTTTTCAAGCAGTTGGACTTGTTTATTTTGAGACAGGCTCATTTTATAGTGGGCACATTGATTGAACTGTCCTATCAGCAGGTACTCTTTGGAATACTAACAGGCATTCATTGTGTAATTTTCAGCCTAAAGCTAGCTGTCTGTCATTATATAGCTTTAACATTTGACTAGTGCCTGCTTTGCAGCTGGAGGAATATCCAATAAACTCTACATTTGCTGATACTATTGGCAAGAGTAACACATTTTAAGACAGCACATGTGCTTCACACTTACAACTGTTTTTTAATCTGTATGGTTGACTGCAATGCATATTTCACACACACATATATCAAACAGCATTTTTTTTTCCAAGATAGCTATAGAAATTTGCATGTTTACAAAATGTTATACTTGTGGGAAAATGGAACATGATAAAAAAGAAAAATGAACTGAAATTATATAAATGTAACACAATTGGATATTTATGGATGGGGTACATTTTTTGGCTAGGCTTGTATGGGCCTTAGGGCCGATAGACTAGTACCTACCTATGAACCTATGATTGTAGAGTGAAAATAAGTGTAAGAAAAAAGAAAAAGAAAGAGAATAATATGAAAAAGAGAAGAATTTTTAGATGCAGTAGAAACAGAAGAAAAATTAGATGAGAAAAAAGTAATGAAGAAGACATAGAAGAAGGTTCTGAAATTAGTGATGAAGAAGACATACATTTGGAGGTAATAAAAGGGAAAAATTATTTGGTAAAAGGTTAAACTATGAAAAGGAAAATTTAAATGGATAGGTAAAAAGAAAAAAACAAAACAGGAAATGGATGAAACAAGAATATATATAGATAAAGATTGGGGTTTGGTATAATGGTTAAGGTGCTTAACTCACTAACACAATATACCGTGTTTGATTCTCACCTTTGGGAAGGACATTGATTAGGCTTAGAATGCCCTGTTAAAAAGTTAGCCTAAAGAAACCATGAATCTAAGGAAAAGTGAAAATGAAAATTGCAGAGTGCCTTCTGTAAATGTAAATATTATTAAGAATATAATTAAGAATAATAGGAATTTTGGAGTGGAGCAATACATGTGTTGTAGACATAATTTTATTGGCAGATATAAGATTTTTAACAAATGAAAAAAGATTACAACAGAGAAACTATGAGGAGGAAAGATAATTTGGGATTTGGGAAATGAGGGATGTTCTGGAATAGAAGTTTTCTGTAGAAATACGGTAAAGATATTAGATGTAACTTTAGCAAAAATGGGAAGATTAACCATTGCAGATTTAAAATGGAAAGAAAAAGTGCTTATAATTATAACATTATATGCTTATACTAATTGTAAAGAAAAAGAAAGCTTATGTCATCCAATTTTAGACTATGTAGTGATAGATTTGAATATTATAATAACAGGAAACTTTAATTTGTGATCTAAGAGGCAACTGTTAAAAGAAAGGAAAGGATATAAAAAAATGCTAGAAGTTATTTGATATGGAAAGTTAAAACTTTCAGACAAAAATGTATGGACTTCCAAAAGGGGTATGTATAGAACTGAAAAAAAATTGGTGCTGCGGTAGCGTTGTCGCCTCACAGTAAGACGCTGTCCGGTTCAATTCTCAGCTAGAGCATCTTCTGCATGGAGACATGCGTGAATGGGTGTACCTTCATTGAAGTTTGTGCATCAGGCCTGGCAAGCCAGTATGTAAAAATCAACTGCCAATCATTTGCGGACCGGAGTTCTGCTGTGGCGACCCCTAACCGGAAAAAGCCAAAAGACACAAACAAGTATCAGAAGGTTTAGTTATAGGAGAAGGGGAGTAGTAGAAATAGGATTTCCTGATCATCTTCCATTGTGGCTAGTGATAAAGAAAAACAAAAAATATATAAAACTAGGCAAAAGAGTAAAAAGGATAAATGCAAAAGTATGGAATGAGGAAGGAAAGTGACTAGTAATACAGATATGGAAAGATCATATTATGATGAGAACATTTTATAAAAATTGGTCTGAATGTTAGATTATATTTAAAGAAAAATATAAAAATGTTTTGTACAGTGACAATATGATGTGATGAAAAGTAGAGAAAGAAAAACGTAAATGAACATATAACAATGCATTGGAAGATTTAGGACATGATAGAAAGCACTTTGACAAAGAAAAAGAATTATATTATAGAAATCAAGAAAAAAATACAAGAAATGTTGTATAAACAAATATATATTTACAAGGACCATCAAAAGACATATTGAGCTACTTAAGCAGATTAGTTAAAGAAGATGATAGTTTAATTAGAGAAATAAAAATGTAAAAGCAGAAATAGAAAGACCTCAGGATAAGATTATGAATAGTGTAGTACACTAGGTGCATGAAATGTTTGAAGAAAAAAGAATGTAATGAAAAAACATGGAAGGTAAAAAAAGTTAAAAGAAAAAGAGGATAAACAGATGGAAAAAGAGATTTCTTTAAATGAGCTAGCTAAACTATTAGGATAATAAATATATATTTGACTACAGGACAAGACGGAATAGGGTATGAGATGTATAAAAATTTAAGGGATTGACAAAAAAATTTTTTAAAAATTTGAATGAATTGTTAAATGAAGGTTTTCTGTATAAAGAATTATGTAGTGGAATACTTAAATTCATATGGAAGAAGGAAGATAGAAGACAATTAAAAACCAGAGACAAATAGTATTGAATAATAATGATTATAAGTTCTTTATAAAAATAATACAAAAGAGATTGGAAACTAAAATGGAAAATAATATTGAAAATAGGACATATAGTGTAAAAGAAAAGGACTGTCAAGAATTATTAAGGATAGTTGGAGAAACTGTGAATGATATAATGAACAGAAAAAAAAAGAAAAAATCATGATAGGAGACTTTAATAAGACATTTGACACAACTGGACATGAAAAAATATGGGTAATAATGAAAGAATATAAGTGAGGAAGTTAGGGCATTATGTACAATACGTCAGCATATAATAATAATAAAGTAAAAATACTTGAATAGCTGATTAAGTCGAAAGATACATATGAAGAGTGGTGTAAGACAGAGATGTCCAATGAGCTGTATAGCCTTTGCATTAGTTATGAATGTGATAGTATGTGAACTAAATTACAAAGTGAGACAGGGTATATAATGACTGAAGGGTTAAGAATTCCATTTCTTTTAACATATGCAGATGACATAATAATTGCAAAAAAACAGAATTTAGAAAAAATAAGTAGTTATTTGCTCAAACTAGTGTATAGAGATGATAAGGATGATTTAAAAAAAGAGATAAGTAAAGATTAAGGTGATGTAAAGTGTATTTTACAATGAACGAAATTTCTGTATTAGCAATAAAAATTAGGAATAAAGATGTAAGTAGAATTCAATGAAAAAAAAACAATAGAAGAAATAAAACAACTGTGCCTTTTCAGGAGAACATATAAATCATCGTTCAGAAAATAGGTTTATTTGATGAATTCACTACTGATGGGAAAAATATCTCAAACAAAATGTGTAAGTATGTTGCCAACAGTATTTGAAGAGGAATTATTTCAAATATGTTTTCATTTATATTGGGTTCTAGATTAAACCTAGTAAAAAGAGTTTTATGTAAATAAAGAAGAAAGAAGTTTATGGCTAATTAACCCAGTGGTATACACTGCATCATTAAATTTATACAAAGTGTTAAAGTGGATAAATGAAAAAGATGAGAGATTAATAGTAAAATTGCATACAAATACTGTAAGTAAAGACATGCTGTAGGTGGATTGGACACTCCAAATTGGCCCTAGGTGTGAGTGTGTGCATGCATGTGCCTTCTGTGGAAGGTTGGGTGCCAGGCTGGCACTGTAAAACTCCACTGCCAATCATGAGCAGACAGGTGATCCACTGTGGTGACCTCTAACCGGGAAAAAGCTGAAAGAAGAAGAAGAAGGAGAAGATACTGTAAGTATGATGAATTCTTGGGTATGGTAAAAAGGAAAAAGAAAAGGAGTGTATAAATGAGGAAATAAAATATTACCAAGAGAAAATAATTTTTGTGGAAAAAACTGATGATATGGTATAACAGTGCAATGCTAAAACCTTACAATGTAAAACCATGGAAAAATCTAACATCAATATTTTTTGTGGAGACTTGTAACAGAGGAATTGCCAGTAAAAGGAAATATGCCATATAAGAAGAAAAGTGATATAATATGCTTGTCTTGGCAATAAGAAGAAACAACAGAACATATGTTTTTGAAATATAAAATAATAAAAAGGTATTGGGGAAAACTAAATAAAGAGAATTTTTGTAGATATAAAATAAGTGGATAAAATAAACATGGATATGATTAAGTGTGGATAAGTATGGATATTATAAGAAGTAAATAATATGGGCTATTGTAAGAAATAAACAATATGTTAAAAGAACAGATAAAAAGTTAGTTTATATTATGTGGGTTATATGGAATGAAAGAATAAATGAGATTATGTTTAATGGCAAACGGATTTTAGCAGCAATATTCAGTAAACTCAGTTGATGGTTATAGAAAAAGGAGTAGGGGTCTAGCAGGGATGAAAATTTAGTATGATTGTGTATACAGGTGTGTGTGTGTGTGTGTGTTTGTATTTATATATAAATATATATATATATATATATATATATATATATATATATATATATATGTATATATATATATATATATATATATATATATATATATATATACATACACATGTATGTATATGGATTCACTTTAGAAGCTTGAAAGCCCATAACACTGAAATTCAAAACAGTGAGACCAAAAGCTTGAAAATTCAAAACACTGAATCTCATAACAGTGGAAAAATTTAGGAAAGCAGCATGTATTATATTCCAGCACAACTACATACTGAAATAAATAAAAAACAAATGATATTGCACTTCTCCAACTATAAGCAGGGCGCAAGCCTCCCTGCACCCTTGACACCCCTGCTACTTAAATATATCAACTATGATATATTTGAACAATTGGAGAGACCCCAAAAGTTCCTCACCAAAAGGATAAAGGGACTCCAAAATCTGTCATATGCTGCCAGATTGAAGAAACTCCAGCTCTATTCAGTCGCATACCGTCTGCTCAGAGGTGACATGTGCCTGACATACAAGGCCATGTCCAACCCGGAATTAATGGACATGCTCCACCTCAAAAAATCCAAATCCACCAAAACCACTAGAGCAAGTGACTTAAACCTTAGCATGGATATAAATAGGACGTGCTGGAGGGATAGATTTATCACTCAGAGACTCCCTATGCTGTGGAATAAAATCCCGGTCCATGTGAGGCAGAGCACCTCGCTGGCTCTGTTCAAGATAAATCTTGACCTGTGGATGGGAGATCGTAGGTTTACCCTGGGAATCATCTCTGTGTCACTGCTGGACAGAGGCACAACAAACTAATGGGTACAGTATTTTTTTCATATAAGGGGTGGCGTAAGCCACAAAACTTTGGGCTAGGCTTATAAATGCCTTAGGGCAGATAGCCTAGTATAAACCTATGAACCTATGAACCTATGAGATTGCACTACACTACACTAAGATGTGTTATGTTGTAATATAGCAAGTAAGAAGGGAATATGACTGAGGTTACCCACGAAACCCCAGTAAGTATCGGAGAGATATATAGTAATGTGTAATGTTTTAACATTGAAGTAGTGTTACTAAGAGAAGGTTAAGGATAGTTATTTACAATTTAAACATGCCGTCATGAAGGACAGAATGGTATGTTTGTGTAGTGCGATCTTGGAGTTGATATATTTAAGTGGCAGGGGTTGTGGGAGGTGCAGAGTAGCTTCTCCCCTGCTTATAGTTGGAGAAGTGTAATATGGTTTGTTTTTTATTTGTTTCAGTATGCAGTCGTGCTGGAATATATGAAATGTTGGTTTACTATGTATTTTTAATGTTATGGGATTCAATGTTTTAAATTTTCAGTGTTTTGAATTTTCAAGCATTTGGTCTCAATGTTTTGAATTTCAGTGTTATGGGCTTTCAAGCTTCTAAAGTGAATCCATGTAAATATATTTGTACAATTGCAAATATTTGTAAATATGTACATATTTTGTAAATAAGAGTTATTTTCCTAGATAAAAAATGGATCTGTACTCTTTTCAATAAGTTTTTGTGATATTTTATATACACCTGAGCTACCCCAACTCAATTTAAACCTCAGTTTAATATCTCATCCGAAGAAAGACATACTCAGGAGGTCAGCATTTACAATGTTATACTGCAGTATCAGCAATCCAATCATCTGAAGTGGGAAAAGAACCCAAAGCGTTCTGGTCTTCCAGCACCAAAAGTCAGTGGGCTACTTGTACCACCAATATTTATGTAGAGTGATTCTGAGTATATTTATAGCAGAGTAAAGTTATTCTACATTGTATGTAAAGCAGATTTGAAGGAGTTGTTTAGTTTGTGGGTCTTGAATGCTATTTGGTACCATTCCGTGTGTGAGTGCCTTACATCTTGTGAGCACTATTCTGGGCCACCCACATTAGTGGCTTCCATGAACTTGATGAGCACACATTCATTTTCTGTGTTTATAGAGACAGTGATCAGTTGTTTGGTTAGCTAGACGGGAATTGTTACTTCTTTATATAGCAGCACATGGAGCAGTGACAGATCCCTGGCGGGGTGTTATAAAGAACCTGTATGTAGAGACATTATGCATCAGTGCTGTGTTCTGTGACATTTGGGGAGGTGGATGCATATATCATGTACTAGTTATGATCTGTTTTTGAAAGCAGAATACAATGAGCCATCCCAGCAGGATTTTGTGGGATGTCTCACACTAATTCAAGCTGCACATGTGCATGGTCCTAGCCCCTGCCCCACAACTCCCAAAACCTAAAGTACAGCTCTATGTTTGTGCTCATGTATGTGTGTGTGTGTGTGTGTGTGTGTGTGCGTGCGCACGTGTGTGTGTGTGTGTGTGTGTGTGTGTGTGTGTGTGTGTGTGTGTGTGTGTGTGTGTGTGTGTGTGTGTAAGTCAGTACTTTAGGAAGTTTAGCCTCCCATAAGGTACTACCTGGTTGCTCGATGGTGCAATGGATAGAACATTGACCATGGATAGGTTCAATGAGTAGTTTTATTTCCAGCATTAATTCCTATAATGTATGAAACACACAAATGCACTTCACTGTAGATTAGCACTGCTGTGACTCCTATACCCACTATCCTCTTCCTAAAAGTTCACGATAGACAGCTATTTAAAACAGGGTTATATCTGTGTTATTACACTGTGCACCAGGCAAGAAATACTTTACTAGGAGTCTTACCAGTTCCATTTCTCTGTTGTTACTTTTTATTTGAATATAAATAAATTTAAAATGTTATTTATTGGTATTCATATCTACTGCAGACTATAGAAAATATGCCCATCTACTACATGTTCTTTACCTCCATATTATATAATTACAAGTGGGACCACACAACTCGGAAAAGTAGGATATAAAAATGGAACAGCCACTTCCATCTCCTCCTGCTACTTTCAGCTCTGAAATCAGTGATGTCATCAGATGGTGTCGTGTTCACTCAGTTCAGTGCCTCACAGTGCCAAGATATGAGTTTGAAGGTAGTCAAGCTATGCCAAGAACAAGTAGTTAAGATTCTATATATTGCTATGTTAATAAATTTCATTTTATTTGGAGTGCATCCTTAAAGAGTATTGGCCATATCCTAAAACCTCATTGTTTTACAACTTCTTTCTTTTATACATGCACTCCTCATGTTAATGTTGTAAATGATTTTACAAAAATAAAAAGGAAGATTATGTTTTTTTTTTTTTTTTTTTTATGTTTGGCTTCTATCACTACATCACTTCCTTAAATATTCAAACCAATTAAAACACCATTACATCACTTCCTAAAATTAAAGATATAGCATATAATAAAAAAAAAAACGGTTGCTTCTTAGTAAAATTTAAGACCACACATGCCAAATGGAAAAATATATTTGTAGTGGAATGCATAAAAACATCTTACTGAGTAGATACATATATATATTTCATATGCATATATATATTTTAATATAAGTGTTTCAGCACTTTGGTGGAAAGTTACGGGTCGGGTTCAGGTTTGGTGGAAAGTTACGGGTTGGGTTCAGGTAAGTGTGCAATTGTGTGGACATAAGGGTTAGTGCAGGTTAGGTGAGTTAGGGTTAGGGTGCGGGTCAGGTAAGTGTGCGATTGTGTGGACGTTAGGGTTAGGGTGGGGTAGTGAGTTAGGGTTAGGGTGCAGGTGAGGTGACTGTGAGATAGTGACGCACCTTAGGGTTAGGGTTTGGGTTAAGGTAAGTAGATAGTGGTGTATGTATAGTTTAGTGTAGAGTTAGGTATAAGAGTATAGGTGTATGTGTGTGGATTGCTGTTTGTTTGGTGTGCTTGTATTGTGTGTATGTGTTTTGGAACAGCAATTTTTTCCCTAGGAAAAAATTCACTGTTCTGAATGTTCAGTGTTTTAAATTTTCAATTCATAGGGTTCGATATTACAACACTCGAAATATTGAATGTTCGGTCTTCTAATATAAACCCACAGAAATAACCATTTTAGTGGGGAGCATAATGACATTCCAGTTTCCTTGACAAAAATGTATGATTTATTACAAGTAAAATTTCCACAGTATAGTCCTGTTCCTCCTGTTTTTCCTGCCTTGGAGGATGGCCTGCAGTGTGCCTGATAGCCAGCCAACATCCCATAAGAAGGCAGATAAATTGTATAAAGTTCTGAAATATTGTAAATTCTTATTTTCTAATTCCAGATCAGACTCTGTAGTTATTTCCTTGGCAAATTCTTCAGCAGCTAAACATTTAGTACATGCTAATCCTTCCCTCTCTGACAAGGATGGGAAAGCTTTTGATCTGTTTGAGGATAAAGTATATTCCTATGCCAATCTTATTTTTAGGATTCATAATTGTCATTATCATATGTTAAAGTGTTTGCTTCATTTGAAATTATGAGGAACATTACTGCCACTTTTCCTTCTTCTAAAGACAAATTTTCTCTAAATACTCTTATTACTTCTGTTTTTCATGTAACCAAACATTCTTTGTAGCATTTTTATTTTAGCAGATGCTTCTTCCAGAGCAGTAGTTACTGGGACTCTTATGAGAAGGTTTGCATGGTTATGTTCTCAAAATTTGCCTGACAATCTTAAAGCTGAAATTTTGAATTCTCCATTGGGTAGGGAAGTTGTATTTGGGCCATCTGCTGCTGAGGTCCTGAAAAAGTATGATGAGAGCTGATAACTGATTCTGAATTTCCAACTTTCCTGAAACAAGTTTCTTAATTCATTCCCTTCAGTATAGCCTTTAACTGCTAGTGGATGTGGCTTGAACATTTAAAGAAATTCAAGAAACAAAAACAAGAAGTAATGAGAAGAAAGTATATTATATTCCACAAAATCCTCCTTTCTAAATAATAGCTCTAAATTCATCTTTCTGATAAACATTTTTATGTCAAGTAGAGATTGCACTCTATTTCCTTTTACTGCTGGAATAAATTTAAAACCCCTCTTCAATAAAGAAAAATGTTCACTATCTAATTCAACATTGCTGTAATTGTAAATAGTAAATCCATCTAAAATGTGTTTGACCCTACAACTTTTTTTCTTGGGTCATCAAGTTTGGTTTCTAATGTGTATATTTCCCCCTTCCTCTTAGCCCCCCTCTCCTGTGAAAATTTCCTGGATTTCTATCATTAAACCCAGGATTCTCATGATACCTTTCTAACGGTGGGAACTCTGTATCATACTCAGGATTGAAATTTTCCCTATGGGTTTCATAGTCCCTTACACTAGTTCTCTTTATCCATTTCTGTTTATTGTATTTTTGATATGTGGGGACCCCATTATTAACTGGATTTGGGTAACAGGTTTTGTTCTCGTACTCTGTTATGTCCCTTCTTAATTTTTCCATCTTCCTTTCCACTAGGCCTTTACATTTTTTGTCAATCTCACCCTTTATGTTAAAATACTTTTGTTTCTCATCTTTAATTTGAAAAATTAAATCATCCTTAATACGACCATCTAGTTCATTAATTTGTTCATCAAGTAATATTAGATTCCTCTCATTTTCATCCATAATGCATTTCATAATTTCTAAGCCACTCCTATTAAATACTTTTATTAGCTCTTTATGAAATACTGATCCAATTTGGACATTATTTGGGTATTTCCAGGTGCGTAGCCCCTTGGGTACCGTAAACATTCATTTAAATACCCGTTCTCAATGGTAATCGATTTATATTTATACATTAAACTAGACATATTCTCTATCATTTTTCCGTAAGGCACAGAAAAATTAGCTCGTTTGCTGTTATTTTCATTAAGTCCAAATGAAAATGACTCTTTGAGCCATTTGTTCATATCATGGGTGTTAGCCATGTTAACAGTACCTTTTCGCACATATTCTTGAAATTCCCTTTCTGCGTCTGCAATATCTTCAAAGCAGTCATCTTCCACATCCTGGAAAATAATGGGTGTAGCTCCAGGGTCGAATGTTGCACCTTTCGGTTCGCTGTTGTCATCTCTGTTTAATCCATTACCGATACATTGCCTCTTCCTCTTAGGTTGTTGCTGTCGTTTCCCCAGTCCGTTGCTACTTGTCTCCACTTCCGATACCATAGACTCGCAAAGGGGTGTGAGCAAGTCCACTAACGCTGTTAGCTGTCCGATAAGCTTTCTTGTCTGGCTAACATCTTCATTACCAGACTGAGATTTTTCCTTTCCGTAACCAATAAAAACACAATCAACGACTTCCACAAAACACCAAGAAACGAAAACAAGAAGTAATGAGAAGAAAGTATATATTATTCCACAAAATCCTCCTTTCTAAATAATAGCTCTAAATTCATCTTTCTGATAAACATTTTTATGTCAAGTAGAGATTGATTTCCTTTTACTGCTGGAATAAATTTAAAACCCCTCTTCAATAAAGAAAAATGTTCACTATCTAATTCAACATTGCTGTAATTGTAAATAGTAAATCCATCTAAAATGTGTTTGACCCCTTCTACAACTTTTTTGTTTCTTGGGTCATCAAGTTTGGTTGGGGGTTCTAATGTGTATATTTCCCCCTTCCTCTTAGCCCCCCTCTCCTGTGAAAATTTCCTGGATTTCTATCATTAAACCCAGGATTCTCATGATACCTTTCTAACGGTGGGAACTCTGTATCATACTCAGGATTGAAATTTTCCCTATGGGTTTCATAGTCCCTTACACTAGTTCTCTTTATCCATTTCTGTTTATTGTATTTTTGATATGTGGGGACCCCATTATTAACTGGATTTGGGTAACAGGTTTTGTTCTCGTACTCTGTTATGTCCCTTCTTAATTTTTCCATCTTCCTTTCCACTAGGCCTTTACATTTTTTGTCAATCTCACCCTTTATGTTAAAATACTTTTGTTTCTCATCTTTAATTTGAAAAATTAAATCATCCTTAATACGACCATCTAGTTCATTAATTTGTTCATCAAGTAATATTAGATTCCTCTCATTTTCATCCATAATGCATTTCATAATTTCTAAGCCACTCCTATTAAATACTTTTATTAGCTCTTTATGAAATACTGATCCAATTTGGACATTATTTGGGTATTTCCAGGTGCGTAGCCCCTTGGGTACTATGCACCTGCGTAAACATTCATTTAAATACCCGTTCTCAATGGTAATCGATTTATATTTATACATTAAACTAGACATATTCTCTATCATTTTTCCGTAAGGCACAGAAAAATTAGCTCGTTTGCTGTTATTTTCATTAAGTCCAAATGAAAATGACTCTTTGAGCCATTTGTTCATATCATGGGTGTTAGCCATGTTAACAGTACCTTTTCGTCTGCAATATCTTCAAAGCAGTCGTCTTCCACATCCTGGAAAATAATGGGTGTAGCTCCTGGGTCGAATGTTGCACCTTTCGGTTCGCTGTTGTCATCCCTGTTTAATCCATTACCGATACATTGCCTCTTCCTCTTAGGTTGTTGCTGTCGTTTCCCCAGTCCGTTGCTACTTGTCTCCACTTCCTGCGGATGTGTACCATAGACTCGCAAAGGGGTGTGAGCAAGTCAACTAACGCTGTTAGCTGTCCGATAAGCTTTCTTGTCTGGCTAACATCTTCATTGCCAGACTGAGATACTTTCTCCTTCTCCATACCGTCCTCAGTAACCAATGAAAACACAATCAACGGTTTACTTCTCCACAAAACACCAAGAAACGAAAACAAGAAGTAATGAGAAGAAAGTATATATTATTCCACAAAATCCTCCTTTCTAAATAATAGCTCTAAATTCATCTTTCTGATAAACATTTTTATGTCAAGTAGAGATTGCACTCTATTTCCTTTTACTGCTGGAATAAATTTAAAACCCCTCTTCAATAAAGAAAAATGTTCACTATCTAATTCAACATTGCTGTAATTGTAAATAGTAAATCCATCTAAAATGTGTTTGACCCCTTCTACAACTTTTTTGTTTCTTGGGTCATCAAGTTTGGTTGGGGGTTCTAATGTGTATATTTCCCCCTTCCTCTTAGCCCCCCTCTCCTGTGAAAATTTCCTGGATTTCTATCATTAAACCCAGGATTCTCATGATACCTTTCAACTCTGTATCATACTCAGGATTGAAATTTTCCCTATGGGTTTCATAGTCCCTTACACTAGTTCTCTTTATCCATTTCTGTTTATTGTATTTTTGATATGTGGGGACCCCATTATTAACTGGATTTGGGTAACAGGTTTTGTTCTCGTACTCTGTTATGTCCCTTCTTAATTTTTCCATCTTCCTTTCCACTAGGCCTTTACATTTTGTCAATCTCACCCTTTATGTTAAAATACTTTTGTTTCTCATCTTTAATTTGAAAAATTAAATCATCACCATCTAGTTCATTAATTTGTTCATCAAGTAATATTAGATTCCTCTCATTTTCATCCATAATGCATTTCATAATTTCTAAGCCACTCCTATTAAATACTTTTATTAGCTCTTTATGAAATACTGATCCAATTTGGACATTATTTGGGTATTTCTTGGGTACTATGCACCTGCGTAAACATTCATTTAAATACCCGTTCTCAATGGTAATCGATTTATATTTATACATTAAACTAGACATATTCTCTATCATTTTTCCGTAAGGCACAGAAAAATTAGCTCGTTTGCTGTTATTTTCATTAAGTCCAAATGAAAATGACTCTTTGAGCCATTTGTTCATATCATGGGTGTTAGCCATGTTAACAGTACCTTTTCGCACATATTCTTGAAATTCCCTTTCTGCGTCTGCAATATCTTCAAAGCAGTCATCTTCCACATCCTGGAAAATAATGGGTGTAGCTCCAGAATTTAAAGAAATTCAGTTATCACCTTGCAATTCTAACAAATACTTAATGACAGAGGTCAAATATTAATGCAGTTGTGTTTGCCATCATGTATGCTTCAAGATGAAATATTCTGATACCTTGTATATAGCATGATTTTGAAATTATTAATGCAAATATGAACAGGCAATATTTGACACCTAGAGGCACAGTAGGAGGTAACTGCAGAAACGTCTGGAGACGTCACTCAGCTGCAATGAGTTCAATGTTTCATCCTTAACTCAGGATATTTTTACCATACTCAGCAATCATCTGGCAAGCAGACATTCAAAAACAATGGCAAGTGGATTCCAAAAAGAAGCGGGAACCTCTCAAAAGCCAGGACAGTCCAACAAGTCTGAATGACTGTCTGCAAACTGTAACTCTCCCTTTCTACCCCAGCAGTCTATTAAATCTTCCCCATAATCTGGCTCTCCATTTCTCTCTGTGGCAATAGATAATCTCAGACAAATGGGTTCTGAGAGTGATCCATCCGGATTACAATTGACAGCAGGAGTCCCTTCCTCCTATTCAGGGGATTCTTTTTCATACACCAGATCAAACTTATCTTTACCATTTGTCATTCAGCATCAGCTGACTTAGTGGGAGAGGGTAATAGCACCTGTTCCTCTTTCTCTCACAGGGAAAGGTTTTTATTCAAGAAAGTTGCTTGTACCATAGAACAAAGCCTCATAGAGACTAGTCCTAAACATTTCCTTTCTCAATCGGTTTGTGAAAGTCACAGTATTCCACATGATATCCATTCATGACATATTACCACATATTTTCCATTTTAGTTTCTTGGTAACACTAGATTTAAGGGATGATTATCATCATTTGGGTTATCCACTGATCCAGTGGCGTTAACAAAGTATCTAGCTGCAGTGATAGCCTATTGCAACTACAATGTTTCCTCATTTGTCCCTGATTAGATGAATTACTATTCCTTGTAGAGCCTTTTTCAAAGTGCTAGTAACCCCTCACTTGGAGAAGATATCTACTTTGTTGGCTGGGTTTCTAATAGAACATTCTTAAGGGTTGCCTTAATCCTTCACAGGGAATTGCATTCCTGGGATGTCTCCTGGATACTTCTGTTCAAAAAGCTTTTCTTTCAAGGGAAAAAGTAGAAATGCATCTAGATCTATTCCTGGGTATTCCACTCAGTCCAGGGCTTCAGCAAGGAAATTGCTTAGGAAACTAGGATTCATGGCATATATGATTTTTTAAATTCCTCTAGCCAGACTCCACATGAGATAGATTCAATGGTACTTAAAATCCACACAGTTCCAACATCAACATACTCTGATGTTTCAAATTCTACATTTGGGATTTGTAAAAAAAAAGTAAACTGCTTTGGTGGAGAGACCTGTTTATCTGAATCCAGGTCTTCATTTCTCTCTTCCAGCTCCAATATAGTCTGTAACAACAAATGCACCAGACTTTGCTTGGGGAGCTGTGTCTTTGGAAGTACAATTGCAGGGTCTTTGAAGGAAAAAGGCAGACCAAGACAGATAAACATAAAAGGGATGGTAGCAGTTGTAAACACACTAAACTATCTCAATCATCTGTGGTCTCTAGAGCCACTGCAAGTGATTGCAGACAGCACCACAGTGATGTAGTACAGAGACACATACAGGAACATTCAAATCCAAGGAAATAAGAAGACATATGCTTCCAAGCCTGCTTGCAAGGAGTCGTGGAGCAGAATTTTACCAGCTGTTTGTTGTAAATGGAGGTGAATACATATACTTGAGGTGTTCCTCAAAGCTGGAATAAATCCTAGAAGGCTATGCTATGAATGACATGCAGGAGGATTCCAGATGTAACCCACTGCCATGATAGCTTGGGTATAGTAATTCAATACAATCTCACTCAACAAGCGTCTTACATTCCATTAGAGCAAAACATTGTGACAGACAAGCTGAGCAGAACCATGGCAGATCCTCATGAATGGAAATTGAATAAGAAGGTCTTCCAGGATTTGATCCAGATCTGAGGAACAACTCCAGTAATTATATGCACCTCCATTCACAACAGCTTGCAAAATTCTGTTCCATGACTCCTTGCAAACAGGCCTCGAATCAAAGTATTCTTATTTCCTTTGAATGGAATGTTCTTGTATGGCTTTCCACTCTTTCCATTGATATCCAGGGTCATTCTGAAGATTCAAAAGGGCTGTCCAAAGATCATTGCACTGACTTCTTTCTGGCCCAGGCAGCAGTGATTCTCCCTTCTTTTGAAAATGGCCAAGGGGAATTACTAAAGCTTCCTCACAGACTGGCCAACTTGAAACAACTTCAACTAATTGACTGGATGACAGTGTTAATAATATTTAGGTATCTCTTTTCTAAAAACATGTGGCAGGAAGTAAAGGAGTCAAAGAAACCTGTTACTAAGAAATCATATATTAGTAAATGTAAAATATTTTCTACCCGGTGCCATACTCAGAATCATGACCCTTGTAAGGCTAGTATTTTTTCTGTTCTTCTATATTTGGTTGATTTATTATCATCTGGCCTTTCTTGCTTCTCTTTCAAGGTTCATTCATCAGTTACTACAGTATGCCTACCCATGGACCCCCCCCTTTCAACACATTGCAATATCAATATGTTTTTTGAAAGGGGTTCTGTTTATCTAACCATCTAGAAAATGGGTGGTTTCCCCTTGGGGTCTTAATTTTGTTTTAGAAAAATTAACTCTTGCTCTGTTTGAACCAGTTCATCAGGCTGATTGAGGTTCTTAACATGGAAAACAGTGTTGCAAATTGCTCTGACTTCTGTTAGAAGAGTGTCAGAGTACCAAGTTCTTATGGTTGGTCAGCCTTATCTCATTTTCTACAGAGACAGGGAGTCTTTTAAAACGAATCGTTTGTTTATGTCTAAAGTGGTATCTGATTTTAATGTGGATCAGGTTATCCATCTTGCTATCTTCTTTACAAAATCTAAAAATGATATAGAAATAATTCTTCATACTCAGGATGTCCATAGACAACTTAGATACCATTATGACAGAGCTAAAACTTTCAGAAGTGAATTTTATTTATTTGTATTTGTTTACCAGGACAGTCCACTGGGCTGTTAAGAACCCATTTTCAGTGGAGGCCTGGGGAGAAAAGCTCCACATTAACATGAACATAGAGATGAATACATGAATGTGAATACATTTCAAGAGCATATAATAGTTAACAATTACTTGAATTAATGTATAAAACAAAAATTAACAAATAGGTAACAACTAAGTTAAGAAGGTTAACTTTCTGTCAAAGATGAACTGCAAGGATACACCACGAGAATAAGTGCATAAAATCTTCTTTTTATTCCAGTAAAAACAAAGGATAGGATAAGCGCTTTCGCGTGCACTGTGCACGCTTCATCAGATCAATTAAACCAAATGTAGACACTTCTTATATATAAAAATCCATCCAATAAAATGCAGTCAATAAAACTATTAGCTCAAACAAGAAAGAGCTAATTACTTAATTAAAACATTGTAATTTTGAGCTTCTAAAACTGACAACAACCAAGTGGATTTTACAAAGCTTCTTGCTCTGTCCAAGTTAAACATACAATGCACTAACATAAATCAACAAACATTATTTAACTTTTCTCCTGTTATGTTTTGTTCACTTTAACATAAAATAATTCTTAATCTTGAGCTTCACTAAATGACAATGGTCATACATTGAGTTCTCTTGCAGATCATAAGGATTATATCATCACTTTGACGGCTATGCATTTAAAGCAACATTTTCCATTAATTCCTTTACATTAGAAGATTTGCTTTCCTTCCGTAACAGACAGTCAACGTGAAAATCTCCATATATGCATAAGTGCCTTCTACATGGCATCATTCAACAGAAACATTTCTCCACTACATAAAATATTTCTTAATATTGAACTTCACTAAACAGCAATAGTCATACATTAAATTCTCTTGCAGATCATAAGCATTATAGCATCGCTTTGACGGCTATAGATTTAAAGCAACAATTTCCATTAATTCCTTTGCATTAGAAGACTTGCTTTCCTTCCGTGACAGACAGTCAACGTGAAAAACTCCACTATGCATAAGTGCCTTCTATATGGTATCATTCAACAGAAACATTTCTCCACTACATAAAAATATAAAAATAATCTACCTGTGCATAAAAAATGTAACAGAAATATTACCAATCCTTACATTAATGGTGGATTTCGTCAAGAACTTTTCTCTTTAGTTATTTAAGGTTAGTATACTAGAAGAAAATTGGTGAATTTCATCAAAAACTTTTTCTTAAGTTATTTAAGTTTAGTATAATAGAAGAAAAATAAATATCTAAGTACCATAGACTGTCATCAGATCTTTACGATGAGAATGGACCAGTCCAGCAAACTACCATAAAGAATTATCACTATCTCTCTCTCATATTAACCAATCATCTGGGTTCTATTTTCCAGTTCATCTTGTTTTACTAAGATGTGGTCGATATACATACCACATAAATGTAACTAGAAATACAAAACTATAGAAAAGTAGATATCAAAACTTGTTGTTTATTATTAATATAGATGAGTAAAAATTAATATTTAATATCTGATGTAATCTTATTTATTTATCATATTTAAATACTAACATAAGGCTATTTGTTGTTCTCCATCAGAAACGTTCCATTAATATAACTAGTATAACTGTTAATAATAAATAATAATAAATAATTGAATCAAATGGATCTAAAAATCTGTTGCAAATAAGCAGTATATAAAGAACATAATGTAACTATTCATATATTAAAAATCAATTCAAAATTCTTCATTAACTTCCATTTTCTTTAAATAATGATGTTAAACTTGTATATACAATATAAATGCAGTAGTACATGAATATATAGATAGATATATTAAATCAATAAATAAATAATAGATAATTAAATAGATGAATGAAATAAATGAATAAATAAATAAATAAATACTATCTCATTTTTGTTGTTTTTATTTTATCAATCCTCCATTTAATAACAACCCTCTTTCTTTGACATTGTGAAAATAAGCCAATTAATTAAACTATAAATATATTACATCTCAGTTTTATAAATATTGCATTATTATCTGATGTTAATATAACTATCTAAAATGCACTTCTTCTTATCAGATTTGCTGCTTTCCATCTAGTATTAAAGCCAAAAGTTCTAAGTTTATTTAGAAGGCTTATTTTCTCTTTTCAAGAATAGGTTTCAAGGACACATAGTTGTTTATTCCTGGTTCTTTGTGTGCTCCTGATTTAAAAATCCAGCTTAATTCTACTTCCAATAAGTGGTTAGCATTATCGCCTAATCTGTTACTGATTTTCACTATTTGCAACACTCTAAATCTAAATTCATGTGTGGGATTGGCATTAATATGTTTCGCCAGTGCATTTAACTCATTTCTTTTGCGAATGTCGTATGTGTGATTATAAATACGTTCTTTCAGTTTTCTTTTTGTTAACCCAATGTAGAAAGCTTCACATGAAGTGCAATTCGCCATATAAATCAAATTAGTACTATTGCAATCAGCATATATTCTTGGTTTAAATTAAAAAAAAACATATTGGTGTCGATATTCCTGTGTAGTATTTATATGTTTGCACATATTGCATCGCTTGCAAGGGAATGTACCATATAATGCATCATTCCTATATACCTTTATATCATTCAAACTTCTTGCAAAAATGTCTTTCAAGTTGTCACATGTCCTAAACATAAAAGTTGGTTTCTGTCCCACTAATTGTCTGATATCATCCACTATTGTCAAAATATTCCAATTTTGCATAATTATTTTCCTAATATGTCCGTTGTCATTCGTATATTTCATTAAATAAACTAATTTATCATTATTTCTGTACATTGCACTATGTTCTCTTGTGCTTTTAGTTCTATTATGGCTTATTACCATCTTTCCCCTTATTATATTCTCTTGAGCCATATTTCTTTGATTCAAAACTGGAGGTATGATATCATCTCGTATTTCCTTGATCAAATTATATTTGTAGCCTCTTTCAATAAATATTCGTGTCATATTATTTGCTTCTTCCTCTAATATTAATGGGTCTTTACATAGTTTAATCAATCTTAGAAATTGTCCTTTTACTATTCCTGTGAAGGTATGTCTAGGATGCATACTGCTTTGTTCTAGCATATTGTTTTTCCAGCACTTTTTTCTAAAAATCTTGGAGGTCAGAATACCTTCTTTATTAAAGTATAAATTCACATCCAGATAGTCAATACTTTTACTGGAGTATTCATATGTGAATTTCAAGAAATTTGTCGTAGATTCTAAGTATATGACGAAATGTCTTAATTCTGTAACTGTCCCTTTCCAAAAAAAAAAAAAAAAAAAAAAAAAAAAGGTTAACTTTCTATAAATCTTCCTGGCATTAGAATAGTGAGGTTTTCACCCAACATTATTAGATAGTACATCATTGTCATCATTAAGCAAAGGCAGTTGGGTTCTGAAAGATGGAGACTTGGTGCAAATGCAATTCCAGATAGAAGATAAGTAATCTCATAGAGAAGTTTTGAAAGAGGTAAGATCCTGAGCAGTTCTTATAGTTAATGGCAGAGCATTCCAATTTTTGGCTACAGAGCAAGAGTAAAGCAGCTGGCCAGCTGCTAAGTTTGGTTTCTGTATCAGCAAAAGGTGCCAATTCTCAGATCTGAGAGGCCTCTCTGGATGGTAGTAACTAAATATCGAACTAAGAGCAGGACAGTCTGATGGTTTAAAGAGAATTTTATATGCTGTTGTTATCTACAGGTAGGAGAGCTAGTGTGGTAGTTCTAGCCAGTTCAGAGAGTGTAGAGCGGTACAGTGATGGGTAGAGTGTTTGGTGTTTGTAGTGAACCTCATGATTTTGTTGTAACATGTCTCAAGCTTTTTTAGGGAAGATTGGAGGTTAGTAAGTAGAGGGGCTGCATAGATGAGAGAGGGTAGTAGGTAAGAGGTTGCAAGGGCTTGTTTATTGGAGTGTCTAATGAAGTGTATATGCCTATATAGAATGCCTAGAGTTTGGTGAGTTTTCCTAATGCTATGTTGTATGTGCAAATCAAATTTCAAGGGTTTGTCTATAATTACTCCTAGGAATTTTGTGTGGTAACAACCTCAATAATTATGTTTCTTTGAGAATATATAGTGCACTGAGTTTTGTTTAATGGAGTTGTCTTCTTGGAGATGAATAGTATGAATATGATTTTGTTTAGGGTAAGGGATAGATGATTATTGTGCATCCAGGTTTCAGTGGAGGTAAACGCCATATAAGTTGTTTGTTGAAGACTGGAAATGGAATCAGCAGAGCATATAATAGTTGAGTCATCTGCATATTGAATAAGAGATACCTGACAGAGTGAAGAATAAAAACTATTAATGAAAATGCAGAATAGGAAGGGTTCTAGTATAGAGCTGTGGGGAACCCCAGTAGATGTGTTAAGATGTGGAGAGAGGGAGTGTTGCCATTTAACCGCCTGTTGTCGCTCTGCTAAGTAACTTAAGAACCAGTTGAGTGAGGGGGGTGAAGGTCAATCTTAGAGACTTGGTTTAGAAGTAGAGGGTGAGAAACTGTATCAAATGCTTTTGAAAGGTCTAGAAATTGAGAGGAGATAATTTTACCAGCGTCTTGGGGTCTGTTAACTGTGTGATCAGTTATTTGTTTATTACGAAGGTAAGAAAAAAGGGCAACCAGTGTCAAAGCAATTTCCAAGTGGTTTTCCCCATACTGTTTACTTTTATTATTCCCACCATTGCAAATCAATCCCAGGAAGGGTCAAGGCACATTCTATTAGGGCCATGGGTTCTTCAGTGGCTTTTGGGAAACAGATGGACTCTATAAATATCCCAGAAGCACCAACATGGTTTTCTGTACATACTTTTACAATGCACTAAAAAATAGACTCCTTTTCCAGTTCTAGAACAGGCTTTGCTAAGACTATTCTGCAGGGGTTCACTGACCCTTATCTTTCCCCCTCACAAATTTTATAAACTATGGTATTCTACCCATATAACTACTGCAGCAGTGACCCAATGATGAACATAATGAAGTTGTGTAAATAAACTTACCATTAGAGTCAGTGTTCAAACTGATGACTGTTACAGTAGCTACTCCCTCCCTCTACCGCCCCCCCCTTATTTTTGTGTGTTTTTTGCTGTCAGAGTGAAGACATTCATTTTTATTTATCTAGCACTGACCTTTTTGGGGGATGTAAGTTCTTTCTTTCAGCTGGCATGAAAACTCTAAAGGACTTTGCACACAGACCACTGATTTTCTCCAGCCCTGCTTGAGCTGTCCATGCTCTGGGCATGTGAAAAGTGCAGGAAATAACCTGTACAGCTAAGGATATTGCAGCAGTGATGTATTCTAGCATCTACTGTTATGGTAAGTTTAACTTACACGATTGTACTTTATGCATAGATTCAAGCAGTTTGAGACGGTGTCAGTAAGGAGTTGCAATATAACAAAAAACACCAATTTCGTACAATAAGGTATGACAGATAAGGCGTGGTAAGTAGGGAACAAATTCAGGAATAGATGAGCGCAGACCAGTACTGGATACTATACTATCCCATACTATGCTATACTATATAATACTATACTATACCAGAAGATATAAAGCTGATAAGGGCAGAGGAAACCCTGAATAGAAAAAAAAAATCCTTTAAGGATTAGGATGAGTTAATGCCATTGTGCTGTAGATTCCTCCTCGATGCTTCAGCTGTTCAAAAATTCTACCAATAAATTCTCTCTCATTAGATATATCAGAAAATGGCCCATCTATATCATGTTTCTTGTAACCCCTTTTCCATAACCTGCTTCTTAAATCATTTAAAGCATCATCAAATTTCTCATCATCAGGGTTTAATCGCGACATTCTGAATCCTTGTCCTTTCACTACGTTATTGAAAATGAGGTTAGGATGCATGCTAGTTCTATATAATAAATTGTTCCAATAGCATTCTTTCCTATAAATCGTAGTGCAGATGGTATTATCAGGTTTCTTATATATTTTAATATTAAGAAAATTAATTTCATTCCACAAAAAGTTCACATCAAACTTTTAAAAAATTGTGCTATCATTCAAATAATTGAAAAAAGCAGATAAATCATGTTCAGACTTGTCCCATAAGAGGAGCAGGTCATCAACAAAATGCCTATAAAAAACAGCATGTTCAAAAAGTATCATTCTCCCATTTGGCCATCACAAGGTTTGCATATGCAGTTGGCACACCCATTGCTACACCCTCTTGCTGTAGATATAAGCTCTGGTCAAATAAAAATACATTGTTTTCAAGTATTGTTTCCTTAAGTAAATATAATAGGTCTATAGAATTGTGTGTTAAAGTTCCTTGTTCTAATAAATAAGCCCTTAACATAGCTACACCTTTCACATTAGGAAACATAGTAAAAAGAGAATGTACATCAAGTGTAACAAATAGCAAGTTGCTAGGGTTTATGCCTGTTTCATGTAAAATCCTATACAGGTCATTCCAAAACTGTCTTGTGTCTCTTAAAATATATACATTCCTGTCCACTACTGGTCTTAACATTTTTCAGTGTATATAGATAAGGTACAACATCCACAATCTGAAACTATAGGTCTGAATGGTGGACATAACGGATCCTTCTGTACCTTTGGAAGTCCATGTATCATGTGAACAATAGGGTTATCTCCCAAAAAGTCTTTAAACATGTCATAGTCAAAGCATCCACATAAACAACCATATAATATAATATATTCCAGATAAAATTGTATTTATGTAAGTTTTAGGTATCCTTTTGTATACTTTGTCATAATTTAGCAACCTATTCATAGAATTAATGCAAAAATCATGATCCATAATTACTATTGGTCCTCTTTTATCAGTGTCCTTTATAACAATAGATGAATCATTCTTAAAGTGCTGTAAAGCTTCCCATTCATTACTATTTAAATTCACATATTTTTTATTATTATTATTGTTCTTATAGTTCAATGCATTGCAGTGCAGATTCACAAAGTTTGCTAGAAGTCTCTAATATGGGATGACCAGTGTGGATAAATGAACTAAGTTTTTTAAAACTACTTCCTGAATTAGTGTTGCCAAAAAGCAGCTTTTGACCAACAGTTCTCACAAACATTTTTACATCTATGACAGCTTCAGTTAGCTTCACTTCTTCTTACTGTAGAAACATTAGACCTTTATTTAATAAGGAGAACTCACTGTGATTCAATTGTTTGGACGAAATAATCTATATCAGTGCATTATCATGCCCTGCCACATCTTCTTTATGGTACATGGCTCTCTTTGCTCCTGTGGTATCTTCTGTTTCACTCTTCCCTTGTTTGTAGGATATTCTCTTGGAGACCATAAACTTTGATTTACTTCTTTGTTGAGAGTTATAGGAAAAACCTGGAAAGCAGTATCACCTTTGAATGAATGCGATGAGTTGGTGTCAGTGTTCAGGGATGCAATGGATTCATCAGCAATTTCTCTGCATTCCTTTTGTGGTGCAATAGTGACCTTTATCATTGGTGGTGCAGTGTTTTTTCTCTTAATTCCACTATCCATCTTAGGTAATGAATGAGCTTTACTAGTAACATTGTTACTAGATAGGCTCAAAAGGTTCATATCATTCCTGCTATCACTGCTGGTTTCTCCATGAATATTAGTGGTGGCAGGTACAGTGGATGCTACAGTAATGTTCGAAGTTGAAGCTGGTTCACTAATACTGAATTCTTTGACTCTCGGCCATACAAAAACATGACTTTGTCGAAAGTCTGTTTTATCTCTTTTGAATTTATCAAATTTCGACTGGAGCAGTTTCCTTTCATATAAAGTCACTGAATCAATTAAACCAAATTAAACCACTCAGTCCTTCATCAATCAATTCATTAGGAAACTGCTCATATAAGTTATGTTGTGCTGTTTCTATCTTTTCTGCTGTTAGTCTCTCTTCAGTAGCAGAAAACTCAATCAATGAACATATATTTGTAACTTAATTCAAGGTTAAGTTTCTGCCATTTGTATAATAATTGTGGAATTTTTTCTCCATAGGTAGGAATTTTTAGTACTCTAAGGCCACGAGGAACCAAATTAAACTCAAGACAGGCTTCTAAATGGTAGCACTGAGTTTGTAGGCATTTTAACTTAGACAACTCATTCTCAATAAAATGAATGCTTTTTTTTAATTAATTAATTAATCAATTAATTAATGAATGTATTTATTTTTATTTTATTTTATTTTACATTTATTGACTGGGATAGTCCGATTGGATACATGTCCTTTTTCAGTGGAGGCCCGTGGAGAAAAGCTCCAGACATACATAGAACAAACAATTACATAAGTGCATAATTCCATATAAACAAAGTTTGCAAGTTCAGGGCAGTGATACATACATTAAAAGGATATTAAATGTCAAACAGATTCACATAGGTTCATAGGTTCATAGGCTGGTATTAGGCTATCTGCCCGAAGGTATTTATAAGCCTATCCAGAATGTGTTGGCTTTCGCCGTCCCCTTAAATTAGTCCCCTGTGCCTCTGTCCAGCAGAGCCACTGAAGTGATCCGCGAGGTAAACTTTCTGTTTTCCATCCACTCGTCAAGGTTTCTTTTGAAGAGTGTTAGCGAGGAGCTCTGCCTAATGTAGATTGGGATCTTGTTCCAAAGCATGAGAAGTCTCTGGGACAGGAATCTATCCCTCCAGCATGTCCTATTTAATGTTGTGGTGAGGTTTAGATCCCTAGAGTGTGCGGCTCGAAGGCATAAGGTTTTCTTTAGGTGGAGCATGTCCATCAATTCTGGGTTGGACATGGACTTGTATGTCAGGCAGAGATCACCTCTGAGTAGGCGATATGCAACCGAGTACAACTGGAGTTTCTTCAGTTGAGCTGCACAGGGCATATGTTTGAGGCCAGTGATCCACTCGGTGAGGTACTTCTGTGGTCTTGCCAGCTGTTGCAGGTGTCTTGTAAGGTACATCCCAAATGGGGAGTTGTACTCTTTGATGCGTCTGATGAGTGATGAGTAGAGGGGAACAATGACCTCTTTTGATCTGGATGTGAACCCTTTTGTGATTAGGTGGGCCACGTAGAAGGATTTTCTAACCACTTTGGCAATGTGATTATCAAAGGTGAGATTACTATCTACTTGGGTCCCCAGATCCCTTACTACATCTTTCGTATTTAGGGGACTACCACCTATTTGGTAGTTTGTGGGTACTTTGTTTTTTCCAAAGGGGATGACTATGCACGTTTTGGCATTTAGCTTGAGGCCATGATTTTGACTCCAGGTATCCATCTCAGTGAGACCCTTTTGGAGGATGTCTGTGTCAGCCGGAGAGTCAATTGTAGCCCCTAGTTTGCAATCGTCTGTGAACGTGGTCAGCCATAGTCGTCCTGTGCTTGCCTGTACCTCTGAGAAGTATATGCCAAACAGGAGGGGTCCTAGGACTGAGCCATGGGGAACGCCACTTGTAACCTGTTTAGAGTCAGACCTAGCTCCCACAACTCTCACCATGTGGGTTCTGTCCATGAGCCAGTTGGAAACCTATCTTGTGACGTAGGGGTGTATGTTCAGGCTGGTGAGCTTGTCTATAATGCCAGAATGGGGAATGGTGTCAAAGGCCTTAGCGAGGTCTAGGTAGGCTGTGTGTACCACCTTTCCCCCATCTATAGCCTTGGTAACTCTCTCAAAGAAGTCCACCAGGTTTAGGAGGCATGATCTGCCCTTAACAAAGCCAAACTGGGTAGGGTCCAGTGTTTGGAGGTTCCCAATGTCTCTGTTAATGAGTTACATGATGATGCGCTCCATAGCCTTGCAGACCAAGCTAGTCAGGCTTATAGGGCAATAGTTCCCGGGGTCTGTTGTGGCTCCACCTTTATGGAGTGGAATAACCATTGCTGTGTGCCACTCTATGGGTATGTAGCCTGTGGAGAGGCTGAGTTTGAACAGTGTGTTTAGTTGAGGGGTTAGTTCATCTATGAGTTCATGTAGAACACAGCCTGGGACACCGTCCAATCCCATTGATGCTATGTTTTTGGCTTTGGAGAGGGCTGTTTTAACCTGAGTGTCTGTGATTTCAGGGACTCTACATTCTTCTGGTATGGTTATGGGCCCTTTTGGGGGTGAGAGTGGGGTGAAGTTTGCACTGACCCTGTCTGCCTGGATGTTGGCGATATCGGTCGGTTCAGTGTATCTTGTGCCATTCTGCACTAACTCCGAGCAAATCTGAGCATTGCCACTTAGATTCTTGACATAGCTAATGAATGCCTTGTGGTTATCTTTGGAGTCCTTGATAATTTTTCTTTTAAAGCTCGACTTGGATGATTTTATGAGGGATCATAGTTTCTTGCTGATACTGATCAGGGATGTCGTCCCTTCTTGGGATTTTACTCTTTTCTGTACTAGTTTCCTCCTTCTATTGTATAGCTTATTTATGGCAGGAGTACACCAGACTGGTTTCCTTTTCTTGGAGGAGTGAGTCTTGGTTTTGCTTGGGATGGCACGATCCATGCATTCTTGTAGCTGCCCGTAGAATGCATTAGTAAAGAATTTTGCAGTTTGGACAGTGTTATCCTTCAGCATGGGGGCTTTGAAACTTTCCACCTCAGTCTTAAGTAATGTAAAGTTTGCTTTTGCAAAGTTTTTCACTGTGGTTTTCTTGTCCGAGGGTGGGGGCGGTATATGGATATCCAAAGTGATTTTTTTATGGTCAGATCTAACCATCTCTGACCTCTGGTGTGGAACACTGGTCGCTCATGTTGGTGATGATCAGGTCCAACATGTTGTCACCTCTGGTGGGAGTGTTGACTAGTTGAACCAGGGCATTTGAGTTTATAAATTCTAGGAAAAGTTGGGCAAGGGAGTTAGTGCTTGAGTAGTTCTCCCAGTTAATGTTTGGGTAATTGAAATTACCCAATATTAGGGTGCTTGGCAGAACCTTTATGTTTCCCAGTGTTTCCAGGAACATGGAATGGGGGTCCTGGGATATGGTGGGTGATCTGTAGCAAGCTACAATTTGAATTGCAGTTTTGCCCATTGTTAGTTTCACGTGGATAATCTCAGAAGCATTGTGCTGTGCCACTAACCTGGAGGTGTGGGTATCCTTGATGAATATGGATACGTCACCGCCTTTTGTATTTCAGTTTGGGTTCTGTGGCTGAAATGTATGGGTGCTCTCTGGATCCTTAAACCAGGTTTCTGTTACTGCACATATATCAATTTTCTCCATACTGAGGAGCACCTCATATGTGTGCATTTTGAAGTTTAGACTTCTGGCACTGAGTAGCATTACCCTCAGTTTTTTGTTACTTGTGCTATTTACGATGGTGGGTTTGTTTTTTGGCCTTGCCTAAAAAAGGCACTATGGGGGTGGCAAGAGCCTTGGTCAGAATTCAAAAGCCTAAGGGTGACAGGTGCAAGCCGTCTCTAGAGAAGCAGCATGGCTTGTCAAGCATGTCATCACAGGTGGACAGACACTGGATCCCCTTTGAATGACACCAGAAACTTAGTCAATTGTTGAAATCGAGAACTTTTTCTTTATACCGTGGTATCATTCTTGGTGAGGGCAGGATGCTACTCAGGGTCATGCCGGCCTTGGCTATGTGATCAGAGAGATCTTCCATGTCTCTCTTCATGTAGTCCAAGGAGGTACGGCTCAGGTCATTCACACCAACATGGACAATGACAGAGTCATATCTGTACTTGTTCTGGAGTGACCTGAGTGCTTGTGTTATGTGGCAGATCCTGGCACCTGACAGGTAGCTAACAGTAACTTTCTCCTTATTCAGCCTAGTGAGTGGGACATCAGTGTGCCTGACTATAGAGTCACCTATTACTAGTATGTCTGGTATGTTAATTTGCCTTAAGGGCTGTGATTGCATGGTACACTGGTTTTGTGAAGTATGTGTTTCAAGGTTTGTGTTGGGGGGTGGAGATTGCTTGGATGTTTGCTTTGGAGGTCTCTGTTGGTTTTGCAGATTTTTATTTAGAGCCTTCGAGTATGTTTTCATGTATTTATGTGTGTTTTTTGACGGTGCTGGTTTAATGGGTCTATGTAAGACTGGTGGTGTGATGCAAGTATTTCCCTTCTCCTCTTGACTGTCTGATCCAGCCTTGGGTTGAGAGAGCTTAGCCTCTAGTTTGGCTGTATAACTGCATCTCTCACATGTATTAGTGCTTGGTGATGGGAGGAGGGGGTTCTCTGTGTACATGAAGCAGTTGTAACATTGCCTCAAAATGCCCAGATTCACCAGTTGGACTGCAGAGTACATCTGAAGCTGCCCTTTGGACATGCCTGGAGAGGTACAGGGAACTGTTTTACTGGATGGCGGGTAAGGTCGAATAGAGAGCCTTGTCCTTCCGTATAGTGCAGGAGGTTCTAGTGCTTGGGTTTATAACTGCTTGCTATAAGTTTTGAGCAAGTGCCGGGCTGAGAAATGAATGGCTTGAGTGCTTAAGTTGAAAGTTTGTCTAGTTCCAAGGGAAAAATTGAAGACGAGACTTTGTGGAGCTGGGAATAGTTTTACCCTAGCTAACCACTGGGCAAATATGGTATTTATAGCAGGGAAATGAAAGAGATAGAAATTAGCCCAAAATGGCCAATAAACTTCTAATTTCTGAGCTGAAACCACTCCTCCAGGGACAGATAGGCTGCTCAAAGCTCCCCTCTCTCACAGGTGAACAGAGAAACTTCCTCTATCCAAGTAAGGTATGGGCAAACACAGAGATTTGTAACACAGCCCTGAATTCAGCACTAACCTGAAAACTGGACTATACTAGCTTAGAAAGGCGGGAAGCAAGTATATGTATATATATATATATATATATATATATATATATATATATATATATATAGATATATATAGATATATATAGATATATATATATATATTTTTTTTTTTCCAGAAAATAAAGCAGATACACTCAAAAAAAAACAGTTTAAAAGCACAGAAAATTATACTTATTGTTATATATCGCAGATCAGAGTTGTAGTCAATGCCCCCAGAGGAAAAAACACAAATACAGTAAAAGCAGATGAATAAAGTGCAATATATATATATATATATATATATATATATATATATATATATATATATAAAACAACAGAAAACAAACAAACTGACTTAAACAAGTTACCCAATTAACCAGAAAAAAGCTCAAAACTGAGCCCTGTTCCAGCAGTCTTCAATCAGACAAGTTCTAACTGCACACCCCTGCTTACTAGGGTGCAGGGGAACCTTCTCTAAAACAAAGATGGCCTTGATCAGTGCTCAAATTATACAATCAAAGCTAGATTCAGCAGGCCTGAATCTGGTCTATGCTACAGCAACAAGGCGCACCAATTTCAGAAAAAAAAACAGTTCAACTAAGCAGTCACAATAAGCCTGTGACCAGAAATTCCCAGCTCAGAAGGGCAGAATCCAGTCTCTCCTCCCACAAGAGTGCAGACCACAAACCTTCTTAATGTAGAATAACTGGCCTGAAGCTCAAGTGCTTAAGCCAGAACTAATACACTTTTAGAATAGCCTTCAATCAGCAATTCCCAGCTTAGAAGGATGTAAGCTACCAGTCCTGCCACAACAGTGCAGACCACAAACCTTCTTAATGTAAAACAGCCTATATGAAGCCTGTATGAAGCTCAAGTGCTTAAACCAAAACACTTAGAATAACAGTTACAATTTAATCAGGCTACAACCAAGCAGTAATAAATGCAGCAGAATAAATAAAATTGAGTATTTTTAAGAAAAGCAAAATAAAGTAGGAGGAAACACAAATACAGTAAAAGCAAATGAATAAAGTGCAAACATTTTTTTAAGTGCAAGAAGAGAGGAAGGAAAAACCTAAGTGGGCTGGCCTTCTCAAATCTTCTCTGTGTATTAAGTAGAGTGAACACTAGACTCAGAATATGATCTAATTGTACTCAGTTAAGAGAGCAAATGAGATGGACCCAGGAGGAGTGTTCTAATATAGACTTACAGGAGGTGGCGGGCAATTCCAGAGCCACCAACACTAATACCAACACAGGAACAGAGAGGGAGGGTGGGGAACTAACTGCAGAGAGACACACAGCACACTGTTCAGAAACACACAATTAGGAAACAGAAAAAATGAAAATACAGTACTTTTAAAACTGCACGTTTGTACTTAACAGAAGACTAAAATTCACTACTGCAAGTTTCACTTAGCTTCAGCTTGTAATGCAGATGTTTGTAGCCAAGCAAGTCTCTCAGGAGTTGAGCATAAAATGATTTCTCAAAATTTGTGGCTAGCACTTAAAGTACAGAGGAATCCCTCTAGGCTATTAAATATCAGATAACAAAGAAGTGATAACACCACCCGCTCTTATAACAAAATAACTGCAGAGAGACACACAGCACACTGTTCAGAAACACACAATTAGGAAAGAGAAAAAATGAAAACACAGTACTTTTAAAACTGTAAGTTTGTACTTAACAGAAGACTAAAATGCACTACTGCAAGTTTCACTTAGCTTTAGCTTGTAATGCAGATGTTTGTAGCCAAGCAGGTCTCTCAGAAGTTGAGCATAAAAAAAAAAAAAGTACATAAAATAGTAAAAAAAAATACTACATAAAAACATAGTAGTAGAACTAACAGATTACAGACATAACAGCTAGAATGCAGTCAAGCATGGCATGAAGTCCTCTTTTAACACTTGATTATAGGTAAGAGTTTAGTCAGGAATAGAACAACGACATAGCCAAACCTTTTTAAAGTACGGAATTAGACTTTTTTTGAATTGAGTTAGAGAGTGTTCTGAAGAAAGATCAGTAGGAAGAGAGTTCCAAGTTTTACCAACAGAGTTGTCAAATAGTTACTATAGGGGGTGATGAGGTTTTTATGTATAGACGTATTTTCGGGGTGGTAGAGAACCTTGTGTGCAACTCTAAGTTGGTTAACCTGAAGCAGGTTAGGCAGTTCAAGCCACCCTAGCTCATTTAGTTTAAGACAGTGATGAGTTTTGTAGGCTGCACCAGTAACAAATCTAGCAATGTGATTATACCAGCTTGAAAGTTTGTTAAGGTCAGTTTTACTCAGGTTGATGAATAAAGGGGAGGCATAGAGGAGAGTGGAGAATAGATGTGTACGAGCAATTACAGTTCTAGCTAGTGGCATTAGGAATGGCTTAATTTTGTATAGTGAGCCAATTTTTTGATTAACTGTTTTAATAGTTTTATTAATATGCAGATCAAACTTAAGGTTATTGTCTACTATTACCCCTAAAAGTTTAGTAGAGGGATCTGGTGAAATAATGGTGCCATTGTTAGACTTTAAAGTAAAGGGTAGTAAGGAAGACCTATGAGAGAGGGAGAAAAGCAGCAGCTTGGTTTTGTTAGGATTTAACATGAGACAATGATTAAGGAGCCAATTTTCAACTATTTTGGGATGAAGTCTGCAGATCTATAGGGGAGGTGGCCAAGCATATTAAAGTGGAATCATCCGGATATTGAATGCATGTTGCATTTGGGATGACCCTATATATGTCATTAATGGAAAATAGTAAGGGTCCTAATATGGAGCCTTGGGGGACTCTGAGGGTGATAGGTAAAAGGGTAGATTGTTTGTCCTGCCATAGGACAGACTGTTGTCTACCACCGAGATAAGATTGGAACCATTGAATGGCTTGGTCATCTAGGGAGATGGTTTTCAAAGTATGTATGAGTAGTTGGCGGTTTACCATATCAAAGGCTTTGAAAAGATCAAGAAAGATGGTTGAGGAAAGTTTATTATTGTTACTGTATTGGTTAATGATGTTGAAGGAGAGGAGGGCTGAGGTGGTACTATGGAATGGTTTAAAGCCGTGTTGATAGTTAGCCAAGAGATTTTTCTGGGTAAGGCAATTCAGTAGCTATTTATGGGTGCATTTCTCCATAATTTTAGCCAGGGGTGATAGAATAGCTATGGGTCTATAATTTGACAGTTCAGTGGAGCTGCTCCCTTTATGGAGTGGAATAGCATGGGATATCTTCCAGACAGAGAACATGGAAGCTTCAGATATGGTTCTATTGATCAGAATGGAGATGGGGTATGCTATGGTAATTGCAGCTTTTTGTAGATATTCTGCAAGGAGGAGATCTGCAGATAGGGTGGCTGGTTTTAATTTCTTAATTAGTGTTTGGACTAGTGATGTGAAAACTGGTTGAAAGTTAAAGGAGAGTTGGGAACTGGGTATTGTGGCTATCGGATTTGGGCAGCCAGGTGATAGTGGTTAGCTAGGTGCTGGATGGTTTCTGTAAAGAAACTGTTAAAGGTAGTGGCAACTTATGAGGGTTTTTGGTTAGTAGCTGAGAGGGTAGGAATGGTGGATTGTCCTGGGTGAAGGAGTTTATTTATACCTGCCCAAAACTTTTGAGGTTTGTTTTGGTGTTTCTGTTGTAGATGACAAAAATAGTTTTTCTTGCCTAATGTAATGGATTCTTTTTGTGTCATTCTTTAGCTGTCTATATCCAAGTTCATCCATGGGGGCTTTTGTGGTATGCAAGGTAGTCCAAGCCTTATTTTTAAGTAGGATTTTTTGTCTGGTTTCTTTTGAAAGCCATGGAGCAACTTTTGATTTGGTTCTAATAGAACGAGCTGGTGCATGGGTGTCAAGGATGGTTAGGAATTTTGCATTACAGTAATTTACAGCTTCTTCAAGTGGTAGTTGCTTCAAGACTGACCAATTACATAATTTGAGTTCATTTTGGAAATTAGTGTAGTTGAAATTCTTATTGTTCCTTATTGTTTTATAAGTGGGTTGGTTGGGGATATCAGCTTTGTGCCCGATTATATAGGTAAGAAAGTGATCACATATATCATCAGGTAGGGTCCCTGTCTTGTACTTGTGGGGATGATCATTAATGAGTATCCAGTCCAGGGTACTTTCTTTATTTTGGGGTTTACTGATCCTAGTGGGGAATGGTATGACCTGTATAAATCCATAAAGGTTTATACAGAGAGTAGGAGGTTCAGTGGAACAGGTGTTCCAGTCTATGTTGAAGTCCCCAAGAACAATGGTTTCTTGTGGATAGTTACTAGACAGCCAAGATAGAATATCTTCTAGGGTATTAATATTATTACCTGGGGGAATATAAACACAGACAATATTTATACATTTATTCTTATTAATATGTAGCTTAGTGATAAGAATTTCAGCATTGTCAACTCGGGGAGATTGCAGGGTGTCATTTGACACCTCAATTGTAGATTTATAAAGAACAGCTACTCCACCTCCATACCACTTGTGTTGCGATTTCTCCTTTCAAAAAGTGCTTTCCTATCCAAAAGAGGGATATTTTTACTCTTTAAATAATCCATTAACCTCCCATTCAGAGGTGTTGCATTCACAGGTGGAACATAATCTGGCTACAAGTCTAATACGCCGCCTTCAGCCATTGCTCCCAGTAGCCACAAAAAACAAATGTAACAATCAACAAGAATTATGTCACTCAGGATAAATGATTCACTTAAAAGCAATGAATATATCCAAAAAAACATAAAAGTGAATCAAACAATGAGGCAGCATAAAAGCTTTATTCAGATCTAAAACATAAGCGCTTTAGCAGTTGAAAACTGCTTCATCAGACAAAAGAATATTATTATGGTAAAGATGCATACAATCATCTTAGAACAGTCACCAAATAAAAAAATTATATAAGAAGCTTCTTAAAGGAAAAATTCCGCAAGCTGACATTCATATGTTACTTCCTAATTAAATATTTAAACAGTTAATACTACACATTTCTTTATCTTTCACATTTAAAGAAACATTGTGAGAGATGATAAAATACTGTCTAATTTTGTTATGCTTTTACTGTGTCTGTAGTTCACAGAATGCATACCATTCAATGTCCTTAACAACAGAAAATGCTTTTTGTAGTGCCCCATTACTGAACACTGCTTTACCATACTCAGCTTTTCTAAACATTTAGATTGAATGGCAATAGTTTTATAAACAAAACACCTACATGTAAAATCCAAATTTTCTCTACCACTTCTGCTTGGTTAAAGAGTTCACCATATCTTACTAACCAGAAATATTTATTAAGGATATTCTTCTATAATGGTTTACTCTCATATTCTGACACTGCTGTGTAATATGACTGTATTGGAGACATGCCCTGATTTTATGCACAAGCCCTGTAAAGGAATCTGCACTAGTTGTACATAAGACATTGACAACAAAATCCTTATATACATTGGCATTAGGTGTATAATAGCCATTTGTCACAGAGTTTACTTTTTTCATAAAAATATGTATTTAGTTTCATCATAATTAACAAATATTACAATGTTATAAGATCTCTAAATCTTTTAGAGATTCATAAACCTATCATCATTTCTAGAGTGACCCTTTATCTTGTTTCAGATTGTTGATTGTTGTCAGTCAGCATGACAGCTGAAAAGCTGTACATTTCCAATTACCCCATGGCAAGGATCATTTTATGTTTTCAAAGAATAGATACGATTAAGCATCACTTTCTCTAATGTCTCCTTTAGCATACACTGTATTTGAAGATACTTCCAGCCATACACTTGAAACAAATTGAACCTCACTGAAGTTTAATAAAAGGGATATGCTTAGCTCTCTTCATACCACTCCTCTCAAATTGTTTAACTTCTCAATACTTTTCATTTTTCAACCTTTTCAAAAAATCCTCTTATTATCTACCCACAAGGATGGGTTTTTCCATAAGTGTGTATCAACCCCCCTATGAATAAATAATTTACAAGCATCTAGTCAAGCACTTTACATATTTGTGTGTAATCCACTGACAATTTTCTTGTGTATTACCTATATACTTCATTCCATCCTCTCATAACTGGCTATTGAGTAGATCCACCAACAAAAGTCTTGGGTTTTCACTTAGTTGTCCAAGAGGTGCAAGTGTACATGCCAAAGTATAAACCCCATTATCATGCCTCCACAATCACCTTGCTTTTGCAGAGTACAAAACACAGCCTTTGCTACTTGTATTTTATCAGTTTCTTTAGCTTATTTAATATGTTGAAAATATCTCACAGAAAGAATCAACCAACATAAAACATAAAATAATAGTGTGCACAATGACAATGGAACACAGACATGGTGAAATACCCATTAATGGACCAACATAAGGTTTCTAATTATCTAAACTTTCAAGCTAGCAGGAACCCTTCCTTGGAAGTTATTGTTGCTGATGTTAGATACAGCACTTAAATATCCATTTATGATTAGAAAGAGAAGCACATCAATTCTTTCTTATTGGCTAGAAAAAGACACTTGAAAAATAGCAATGTGGAAATGGAAAAAAAATGCAAAGCTTGGATATTTAGTGTGTGCGTGTGTGTGTGTGTGTGTGTGTGTGTGTGTGTGTGTGTGTGTGTGTGTGTGTGTGTGCGCACGTGTGTGTGTGTGTGTGTGTGTGTGTGTGTGTGTGTGTGTGTGCGTGTGTGTGTGTGTGTGTGTGTGTGCGTGCACGTGCGTGTGTGTGTGCGTGTGTGTGTTAGCCTGAAACTTTAAAAGACCCGAGGATGCCAGCTATAAAACTCTGTGTTTTGCATAATACATTACAGTCATTATCATTTAACAGAGAAGAGACAACAGCTTAAGAGACTCCTGAGGCACTTAATTAGAAAATAAAGTGTAAAACAAGAGATGTGAAAGAGATTAATTAAAACCATGGGAAATAAAAATATGTTATAATTTGTAATTTGGTATCAATCTTTGTTAGATATTTTGGTTAATAGAAAATGTAAATGTGCAATAATATCTAATTCATGGTGAAGTGGTATTATATGGAAATGGAGAATAAGATATTTCATTAGAAAAGTATGGATGATATATGCAATTAATGCAATATACATGCTGTGGTTTTGCTAATGAATGAAAGAGAAGAAAAATATGTTGACATGTTAGTCTTAAATTCTGACAGATACCTCTTAAAAAGAGCATTGCTGGGCAAAGGTTTGTTATAATGTTAAAATTGTCTAAATATTAAGGCATTACTGATCACTACGCTTATGAGTATTAGTGAGGTGACTAAAATCTTACCTTATATGAAAATAGCTACTCTTTGTATAATGAATAAAATATGCATGCCAAAAGACAAACCCCAGTAACCATACTGTTATTGTAAACTTTTGGAGATAATTGGCAGTTTGGATTCAGGGTAAATGTATGCATTGCCAGAAAAAGAAACATTTTTACTATTCAGTATACTTTATTGGTATCCCCTGTTAGATGCTCAGATGGAATAGTTCTTATGTCTCATAAAACCAATATCCAGGTGCAAATCACAAACTGTCAAATTAAACAACGACATTAGCTTAATCTCCATTGGTCTTCTTTATACATGTGTACAGAAATGTCCTTCAAGAATCAGAACTGTTATATCTGACACAGAATAATCACACCAGCAAAAATGTGTTACCATTGACTTGTCAGTCATTTTTCACATAACTTTTTGCCTATGGGCATTCATCATAGTTCTCAGTGGCTGGCCTGTTTCCTCCTATGTAATCTGTCTATGGATATTCTCTCTGTTTCATTAGACAAACCACATTTTTAGAACTGTGCCTAAACAAGCCCTGTCCTTTGAAACTTCAGGTCAATTAAGTTGTTATGTTGGACGCAGTGAAAAATATCTTACATGTCTTGCACCTTGAATGTTTGCAGGGTTTTGTGCCTTGATGGACTATACTAGGTTCTTGTCTAAGTGTGCTTCTCACAAGACAACTGTTTAGATTTCAATGATAGTAGTAGGAGTACTTGAGAAGTGCTTCTTAAGTTCACATCCTGATTGAACATATGCTGGGGGTTCCTTACAATTGTGTAGAGTTTTTTTATGCTCTGGATGATATGTTGTCACTAGTAGAACTCTCACACAAAGCTCCCTCCATTTATAGTGGAAGCAGCTGTTCCCCTAGTAAAAGTATTTCTCTCATAACTACACTATAAAACTCTCCGAGACAGTGATTTTGTGCAAGCATGGCTTCTTTCAGCTGTACAAACTGTGTATCTCTTTCTGTCTCACTGGAACTAATGCAATAATGTCAAAGTGCTTGAAGGTAAATAAATGACCTCTTTGTATGGCTGGGATGATTTACTCCTTCTGGGCAGATACATTAATCTGTCAATCAGCTTGCTGTATAAACATGTCTGTAATTTCTCATTATATATAATGATATTAATATCAAAGAAGCCAAGTATTACAAGGATTGTTTAATAGATGGGTGGATTCTGCTGAGTTCTTGGTGGAATTCCTTGAAGAAGTTGTGAAGATAGGTGAAGGCTGTCAGCGTAGCTAGATAAAATTTTGTAGATAATTCTGTCATTTCTAAGTATTAATGTAAGCCACAGGCTTGTTCTCTTAAATGTGTAAAGACTGTATTGGATGTTGAACTGAAAAAATGTAACAGTGCACTCTGCTGTAAGAAAGCTGATAAGTCAAGCATTGTGAAATTCTTTGATCTAAAATTCGGAGCCAAAAAGTCTAGAGGGAGGCATTCTGCCTATTGTTTTGAGGCCAGAGTTAATGGCTAGAATTTATATGTATAATTTCTTTTGTTGCTCTGGCTTCCTGACCAGCTGCAAGATCAAAAGGGCTATTAACCCCTGAGTTTCTGTTTGCCTGGGAATCAGAAAGAAATTATGTAATCTGAAATGAATCAGTGGTACCGTGTTATCAATTTAAGAACAGAAAGAATGAGGGAGTTGAGCATTTTGTCTTGAGAACAATCAACATCACCAGCACTGTCTTGCTCTAGATGTAAGTAGGATTGTAGAACTGTGTTTTCTCTTAGATATAGCTAGGAAATAGGAATATTAGACTAGTTTGCTTTTTTCTGTAATATCAGAACTTTTGCTACAGTATTATTTTAAGTATTTCTCTGTGATCTCTGAACTCTTGACTAGCACTGTGTAGTAAGAAGTATTGTCTTGTGTTTTTATTATTTATTATTAAATATTTTAAACCTTTCAACTCTGGCTGTTTTGTGTAGAGATAATTTAAGCTCTAGAGTACATTGCATGTATAAAGTGATACTGTACCAAGTCACTCTAATAAGCCTTGATTGTTCAGTCACACTTACCATTTGAATAATAATATTGCACAGTAATAATATGGCAGCCTTTCAGAAGGGCCTTTGAGTAGCTGACATTAGTGGGTGGTGGCAGCTGGTACTACCTTTTAGACTGGGAAGAAAAAGGGCACAGCTGGAGAACCTGTACCAGACTTCTCCAGGAGTGCCTGTGTGGTTGTATATAACTCTTATGTCAAAGACTGTGTGTGTCAGCTACTTGGGCAGGGACATGAAGCAATGGTTGGACAGAGAGTGTGATGTAGGTTTTAGCTTGCCTACTAGGCTGAGATCTGGACCCTATAGCTGTGCCAGTGGGGAGTGTTATTGGGGACCTGGAGAGAAAGGGAGAAACCAGCCCCAGGTTGACAATGATCTCTGTGTGGTCTTAAGGGAAATTGTACTTTACTGTGTGTGTATTTATTATCCTTTCCCTATATGGACGCCCCTCACTGGTGTTAGTGGTGAAGACTGAGGCTCCTTGATTGCTGGGCCAGTGCACAGGCATCACAGAAGTCAATGCTATTTGTTCAGATTACAAATAAATAATAAATAAAATAGAAATAAGTTAGTGGTCTGTGCCTGCAGTGTTGCAGGAATTCCTCTCCTTGGTTTGCATACAGTGAAGCCATTTTGGTTCTCATTATATGTTTTCCATTAACATTAAAGTTGTTATCCCTATCAACAGAATCTCCTTTATCTATTCCCATGTTCAGATTATCAATAAACAATAACACAGAATAAGTGAGTGGACTAAGCTTGCAGTGTTGCCGGAAGTCCTCTTCTTGGTTTGCATACTGTGGAGCCATTTTGATGCCAACTGCATGTTTTGCATTAAAATTAAAGTTGTTATTCCTATTGGCAGAATCTCCTTTCTCCATTACCATAGTAGTTAGTTGTTAGAATAATTTCTGCTACTTTTTGAATAGGCAAGATGCGGTGATATTTACTGTAGAAAACTGGCAAAGGAACCAAGGTATTTGGAGTAACAATTTAGAGAGGGAATGGTAATAGAATGGGAAGAGGTCAATAATTCATTTAGATTGCAGGCCAAACATTGCTTTCCCTATCAAGGATTGATCAGAGTATAGGTATAGAGAAAGAAATAGGGGATCCTAAAAGAAATATAAATACTGGTAGAGTTTTTAGTAGAATCTAAAACAGCAGCTGCTATTAAAAATGGATAATTAGTAAGGCATATAAAATACTACATGATAACTACAGGAATCAATCAAAGGAGGTTAGAAAGGATTGGGAAGAGAGATTTGTATAAGCAATTCACAAAGAAATGATTAGGCTGATATATGTATGGCTCCCAAATATGCAACAAAATCTACAAGATTTAGGATCTTTGCCTGGAAGTGTTTGCATAGCTATTTTTATACCACAAACACACTCCAAAGAATTTTTTCTCAGATAGATTGCGAATGGTGGAGGTAATTTGGAACATATTTTTTGGAAGTAAAACGAGTTAGCAGACTTTAAAATTCCCTGTAGACTATTCTATCAGCAATTCTGGGCAATCAAATTGTTGTAACCTAGCAAATTACTTTTTTTGAGATATGCTGCAGGCTCAGAATTGGTTAGACATTGTAAAGCCTTACTGAGTTTAATCTGGTGGCTACCAAAAAAATTACTAGAAAATTGAAATGAAAGTCTAAACTATCTATACTTGAAGTGAACATAGTACCAACAATAAAAAAATGGAAGATGGTAGGAGCAAATTACATCGAAAAAAATGGGAATTGTGGGAACAATACATGTTTTATAGGAGGAATGAGGCATAAAGGAATGCAGGGATTGAATAAACTAAGCAATCTGACTTACAATGACTGTATAGAAGATTACATGTGATATATAATGTTTGGAACTGAAACAACATCACTATTGTTTGTTTTCATTTATATAGGTTCATAGGTTCATAGGTTCTATCTGTCCTAGGGCATTTATAAGCCTAGCCAGAGTGTGTTTGGCTTTCGCCACCCATTTTAAATTAATTTTGCTATGCCCTTTTTCGAGGTTAGTATACTGTGCCTCTGTCTAACAGTGACACAGAAGTGAAACCTGGGGTAAACCTACAATCTCCCATCCACTCATCAAGATTCCTCTTGAAGAGAGTCAATGAGGGACTCTGCCTAACCTGGACTGGGATTTTATTCCAGAGTGAAGGGAGCCTCTGGGTTATGAATCTGTCCCTCCAGTATGTCCTATTTATTTCAGTGCTGAGGTTCAAGTCTCTCGAGCGCGTAGCTCGATGGGGTTTGGATTTTCTGAGGTGCAGCATGTCCATTAATTCCGGGTTGGATATGGCTTTATACTTCAGGCACAGATCGCCTCTGAGCAGGTGGTATGCCACTGAGTAGAGCTGGAGTTTCTTTAACCGGGCAGCATATGGCATCTGTTTAAGCCCTTTGATCCTCTTGGTGAGGTACTTTTGGGGTCTTTCCAGTTGCTGCAGGTGTCTGGTAAGGTACATCCCAAAAGGGGCATTGTACTCAATTATGGGCCTGATGAGGGATGAGTAAAGAGGCACGATGACCTCCCCTGATCTAGATGTGAATCCCTTCATGATTAGGTGGGCTATATAAAATGTTTTTCTAACCACTTTGGCCACATGGTTGTCAAATGAGAGATTGCTATCAACTTGGGTCCCCAGGTCCCTAATTACTTCTTCTGTACTTAATGGATTACCACCTATGTGGTCATTTGTGGGCACTTTGTTTTGCCAAAGGGATGACTATACACTTTTTGGCATTTAGCTTGAGGCCATGGCTCTGGCACCAGTTGTCTGTTTCTATGAGGCCCTTTTGGAGGATGGTTGTGTCGGCTGGAGAGTCGATTATGGTGCCCAGTTTGCAGTCATCTGTGAACTTGGTCAGCCACAGTCCTTCCGTGTTGGCCTGTACCTCCGAGAAATATATACCGAACAAGAGAGGTCCCAGGACTGAGCCTTGTGGGATGCCACTTGTAACTCGTTTGGAGTCTGACATGGCTCCAGCAATTCTAACCATGTGGGTTCTGTCCTTGAGCCAGTTTGCAACCCATCTAGTGACATATGGGTTTATATTTAAGCTGGTGAGCTTATCTATAATGCCCGAGTGGGGTATTGTATCAAAGGCTTTTGCGAGGTCCAGGTAGGCTGTGTGGACCACCTTCCCCTCGTCAATGGCCTTGGTGACTGTTTCAAAGAAATCAACCAGGTTTAAGAGGCAGGATCTGCCCTTAACAAAGCTGAACTGGGTAGGATCCAGTGTCTGTAGGTCCCCAATATCTTTATTTATGAGGTCCATGATGATCCTTTCCATAGCTTTGCATACCAAGCTAGTCAGGCTTATGGGACGATAGTTTCCAGGATCCGTTGAGGCACCACCTTTGTGGAGAGAGACCACTGTTGCTGTACACCACTCTTTGGGTACATATCCTGTAGTAAGGCTGAGATTGAACAGTAGTTTTATGTTTGGGTTTAGCTCTTCTTGGAGTTCATGTAGGACACAGCCCAGGACACCGTCTGGTCACATTGATGCTGTGTTTTGTGCTTTGGAGAGGGCAGCTCTTACCTGAGCATCTGAGATGTCAGGGGGGCAGCACTCTGCTGGGACAGATATTTGCCCTTTTGGTGGGGAAGGGGGGAGAAGTTTGCACTGAACCTGTCAGCTAGGATGTTGGCAATGTCTGTGGGTTCGGTGTATTTTTTGTCATTTTGTCATATAAATGCATGATTGCCTACGTCATAAGTGATAATTCAGTAAAGCTGTTTCTTATTTAATAAAAAAATAAAGATGTTATGCATCAGAATAAATTTCATAAGTTGTCCCATTATATCTGGAATAATGTTGCGATGATCTGTTTTTTCTTGTAAGTACTTGAAACAAGCAGCAATGCCATCTTCATGTGGGGTGCTTGTGTATAGTGATGTAAGATCCATTGTGGCTAGAACACTGTTATGTGGTAGGTCTGGATAGCCTTGCAGAATGCAAATAAATAAGTGGTTTCTTGAATGCAGCTGTCACTTTCATTGACTAGGATTTTAAGAATTTTCTCTGCAGACCAGAAATACCTTCTTTCAGGATTCCTTTAGGTTCATAGGTATATACTAGGTTAATGACCACTATGACCTTTATAAGCATAGCCATGTAATATAACCCAGTTGTGTCCCCCATGGGTCATGGGCATTTATTATGAGGGCTATGTTAGGATGTTTCTAAATGTTATGCTGGGAGTATGTTAATTCAGGCATTGCTGTCTGTTTCTGTCTGACAAAACATGGGGACTAGACCTGGGATGAATTTCTGATTTTCCATCCATTGGTCAGGTTACACTTAATTAAGGTTATGGATAAACTCTGCTTCACATGGATGGATAACCATGTTTCAGAGCATGGTAATCCTATGAGACACATTTTTGTCTTGCCAACATCTTATTTATGTCACAAACAAAATTGAAATCTTTGGATCTAGTGATTCTGATGCTGTTCATTTTTCAGATGTGCAAAAGATCCATCAGAACTGGATTTGAGGATGCCTTGTATGCCAGGCATAGATTGCCTCTCAGTAACCTATAGGAGACAGAGTATAGAGATATGGCTATGCCTTATACAATTGGATTTCTTGGGTTTCGCAGCCTATGGATTTTTGATAACATGGAAGAACTCTTGGTCTAGGTTTATTTGCAGTTATGTCAGTTAGCTTGCCTTTGCTGTAGTCTGGGAAACATTTAAAGAAAGCTACTTAGTCCCTTTAGTGTATTCGATCCTCAGTCAGCATACATTACTTAGTTCAATCATAAATTAGGTACCCCTTTAATAAGTTAAGTTTGAAAACTATCTATTAGAGTAAGTAGCATGATCAAGAAAGTTTAAGGTAAGCACTTCCCCCCTTTTATAACAGCATTGACTGTAGAGTTCAAGGACTTTATTTTCAATGTACATTATAAATGTGTTGATTGTGGAAGGTATACCGCACTTACAGTTGTATATCCCTAAGCTGGGAATACATAGTGCTAACATAGATAGCTGATATTATAAGCTAAGTGACAAATATTCCTGGGTAGCATGCAAATGAATGTTGGTGACATTCCCTTCCTATGAACCAACAGAAAAAATGATTATTATCTAGAGTCTACCTGTTAGGTTGTATGCTTTATGTACTTACTGATTTTTTAGTCATATGTCATTTTCACATGTTATTATGGTACTGCTTTCCATAAACTACATCACAAAATGCAGTAAATTCAGAAGACCATTATGGAAGTACATACCTCTAGGAGTCATGCTCTAGGGACAATTGCACATATCCAATAGGTTCATAGGTTAGTACTAGGCTAACTGCCCTTATGAGCCATTTTAAGCCTAGCCAATTATCCCCTGTGAGATTCAAACCCTGTACTTTGTGTTTGTAAGGCAAACACCTTAATCATTAGGCCACCCTCCCAACCCCATAATGTATCAGCAACATATTACTAGCCAGTATCTTTCAATAAACATTAGAGTACATCAAACTCATGGAACATTATTCAGTTAACTATAGACACTTGTAAATAAGCAATGATACAACCTACTTAGAGGAAAAAAAAACTACACCTATTAATTTTACATATCCATAATGTTCACTACAAATGTGGTTGCTGAACTGTTTTGTGTAAATATACCACATGCTGGCTATATCTCATTTTATCTGTGTGTACAACTACTGGGATGCACCAAGTGTCACATATCTAGATACTGCATGTTGAATATATATCACTTTACATATGTATGCCTCTACTGGGATGCACAGAAAATCACACATCTCTTGGCACATAGTCTTATAACTTTTCCTAAAAATACACAATGAACACTGAAGGGTGATTGGTTAGTATGCTAATAATAACTGTTCAGGTCCTTACTTTTTACCAGCACAACAGATCGTTTTATAATAGCATGAGATAATAATTAGTGCAGATGTTAGTATTGCTTAGGAGTTGTACGATACAATATTGTTAAAGCTAACTTGTGTGCAGAATAATTGCATTACCAATATGTTTGAAGCAGTATCAACTCTGTGTTACACACGGCTTTACTCTGTTCAATATTTTTTGAGCTCTTTTCCACTCCCTTGCATCATCCTATGGCCTTCTACCCCAGTCTCCCCATCCATCATCAGGTCTACAAGCTATTCATTAATTCCTCTGGCTTAGACAATTCTTGCTGGGGCCAAAGGCATCCATGGGGGTGGTGTGCAGTCACCTTCAAGTTGGGGGGATGATATCAATATTTTGGCCTTGCCACCTAATCCCCCCTTTATAGGTTGCATGATTACACCTTAAGAGTAGTTGTGCATGGGCGGAGTCTGAATGGCTAACTGAAAGCAGCAGTATTTTAGAGCTCCATATAACTAGTTAAATAAGACAGGAAAAATATTCTTTTTTTTGTTCAAAGTTTAAAATCTTATAGATAACGGACTAATTTAGATAATTAGAAACTTTGGAGAAGTTTTACAAATAATTTCCCGTCAAAAAGCTTGGAGATATATTCACTTGTTAAAATGAGCAACTCAAAGAATTCTCATCAGGATGCTGCCTTAAAGAAGGAACTACAACAGATGGCATCTACCCTGCAGGAGCTGTCTTTGAAGATGGATGATTTTAAAGAGAACCTGGAAAATCTTAAAACAAGCAGTCAAAAACAGGCTGACACCCTCAAGGAAATGCTACAACACCAGACAAGGATAACAGGAATAGAGGTTTCTCTAAATGACATAGAAAGCAGACTTAAGGAAGAGGAAACACAGAAAGAACTGTTTCTTAAACAAAACACTTGGTTGGTTAATAAAGTAGATGACTTGGAAAATAGGGAGAGAAAAATAACATCAGGATTTTCAGATTACCTGAAAACACAAAAGATGAGGATATTATTTCCTTCTTATCAAGCTGGATCCCTGACTTTTTATATTCAAAAGAAGGACTACTTTTGGCATTGAAATGGCACACAGAGCTCTTGGTAAACCTGCCACTAACTCAAACTCTCCTCCTAGGTCACTAATTATTAAATTTCTTTCAAACTTAGACAAGGAACTGATTTTAAGATCTGCTTGGAGGAAGGCACCTCTAAAATATAAACAGAGCCTGATAAGATTTGATAACAACTATTCATCTAGAATAATGGAACAAAGGAAAAACATGTGGCCAGTGATAAAGTTCCTTAAACAAAATAACATCAAGGCACAACTTGCATACCCAGCTAAGATAAGAATACTATATGCCAACGAGATGAGGACTTTTATTGACTTAGAGGAAGCCTCTTTATTTATTAAAACTAATAATGTGATTACTTTACCAGAAGATATGGATTGGATGTTACCTTCTCTCAAGAGAACAAAAGAAACAAATGTCTGGACAGATGTCAAAAAGAAGAAGCAAAAGACTGATACTGTTAGAGCCAAATCTCTCAAAGCATCTACCATTATATGAATGGTTTTAAAATTACTTTAAAGGACCATTTTACTGCTTGGAATTTTAAAACAAAGGTAACTAACTACTGGAATCTGTATCTATATTTTTTGAAAACAGATGACACATGAGAGTTTTCTCATTACCTTGGGTATGTAAAACAGGGTACTTTTCTTTCACAGAAGGAGGGTTATATAGCACATAAAATATTTATACTGTAAATCATCATACATAGTATATGTGTATTTTCTCTTAATGTTCTCTTTTCTTTCTCTCTTCTCTCTTTTCTCATTATTTATTTTAACTGCATCTTGTCTCCCTTTCTAAATTCTCTCCTATTTACTATACTAATATAGTCTGTATATATTTAATAACTCACTATCTATACGTAGATAAATAATAGTCTACAATAATCTAGTTTTAAGGTAGACTAATTGGAATAGTGAACTTAATTAATTGTTATTACAATATTTATTAGAGTAATGATAGTCACTGTTATGCTTACTGGGATTGGGGACATGTTAGTGATTAACTCTGAAATGTCCCATTCACGTAAATATGTCCTTTGAATTATAAACTTTTGGTAAGCCATGGTGGTACAGCGGTTGCATTGTTGCCTCACAGCAAGAGGTTCTCCCGTTCGATTCTCAGCTAGTGTGTGGGGAGTGCCTTCTGTGTGGAGTCTGCATGTCCTCCCCACGGTCGAGTGGCCTCCGAAAGACATGCGTGAATGGGCGTGCCTTTGCTGAAGGTTGGGCGTTGGGCTGGCAACTTGGCACCATAAAAATCTACTGCCAATCATTAGTGGACCGGAGTTCCGCTGTGGTGACCCCTTACCGGGAAAAGCCGAAAAGGCAAAAGTATTAACAAATACATAAAAAAAAGGAGGGAAAATGGGTCAACGGTCCAGCTGGTGAATCTGGGAATCTTGAGGCAATGTTACAACTGCCTCATGTACACAGACAACCCTCTCCTCCTCCCAACAAATTCCAACACATGTGAGAGATGCAACCATATAGCCAAACTGGAGGCTAAGCTCTCTCAACTCAGTACTGGTGTAACTAGTCAGGAGGAGAAGGAAATCACACTCACTACAATTCCAGTCTCACATAGACCTACCACGACAGCAAACCAAACACATAAACACACAAAAACATACTCGGAGGCTCTAAATAAAAATCTGCCTAAGCAACAGAGACCTCCAAAGCAGACAACCAAGCAACCGCTACCCCAAAACAAAACACATGCAACACATAGCTCACAAAGCCAGTGTGCCGAACAGTCACAGCCCTTAAGGCTAAACAACACACCTGATACACTTGTAATAGGTGACTCTATCATCAGGCACACTGATGTCCCGCTCACCAGGCTGAACAAGGAGAAGGTCATGATGAGCTGCCTGTCATGCGCTAGGATCTGTCACATAACACAAGCACTCAGGTCACTCCAAGGCAAATACAGATATGACTCAGTCATTGTCCATACTGGTGTGAATGACCTGAGACGTACCTCCCTGGACTACATGGAAAGAGACATAGAGGAGCTCTCTGAGCATGTAGCCCAGGCCGGTATGACCATGACCTTGAGTAGCATCTTACCCTCACCAAGAATGATGCCACAATATGAAGACAAGATGATCAATTTCAACAATTGGCTTAAGTATTGGAGTCATTCAAAGGGGATCCAATGCCTGTCAACCTGGGATGACATGCTCGACAAGCCACGATGCTTCGCTAGGGATGGCTTGCACCTGTCACCCCCTGGGCTTTCGGATATTGGCAAAGGCTCTTGCCACCCCCATAGTGCCTTTTTTAGGCAAGGCTCAAAAGACAAACCCACCTCCATAGGTATCACAAGGGATAAGAAACTAAGAGTAATGCTACTCAATGCCAGAAGTCAAAACCTCAAGATGCATGCACTCGAAACTCTCCTTAGCATGGAGAACATCGATATCTGTGCAGTAACAGAAACCTGGTTCAAGGCTCCCAAGAGCACCCCAGCACTACCAGGTTATACCTCATACCATGTTTTTTGGTCCCAAAACTTGGACTGAACCACAAAAGGAGGGGGAGTATCAATATTCGTCAAAGATACCCACACCTCCAGGTTGGTGGCACAGCACGAAGCATCAGAGACTATCCATGTGTAACTAACAGTGGGTAAAACTGCCTTCCAGTTTATAGCCTGCTACAGACCACCCTCCCAAACCCAGGAACCCCACTCGGCCTTCCTGAGAACACTGGAAAATATGAAGGTCTCTCCAAACACCATTATATTGGGCGACTTCAACTACCCAAACATAGACTGGGAGCATTACACTAGCTCCAACACCCTAGCCCAAAGATTCCTAGAATTTATAAACTCAAATGCTATGGAGCAACTTGTTACCACTCCCACAAGAGGGGAAAACATACTGGACCTGATCATCACCAACATGGGGACTCTATGCTCCAGACCAGAAGTGTATCCCTCACTGGTAAGATCAGACCATAAACTAATCTCACTAGATATTCACATCCCGACCCCAGCCCCTGCCCAGAAAACCACAGTGAAAAACTTCTCTAAAGCAAATTTCACACTCCTCAAAACCGAGGTTGAATCCTTCAAAGCCCCCAGGCCTGTGGAAAATATGGCCCAGACCGCAGAATCCTTTATAGATGCATTCTATGAACACCTTCAGGAATGCATGGATCATGCAATCCCAAACAAAACCAAGACCCAATCCTCCAAAGGCAGGCGTCCTGTCTGGTGGACCCCAGCCATAAACAAACTATACAATAGAAGGAAGTAGCTACTACATGATAGAGCAAAATCTCAAAAAGGGAAGGCATCTCTGATCAGTAATAGCAAAAAACTACGGGCACTCATAAAATCGTCTAAGGGCAGCTTCGAGAGAAAAATTGCACAGCACACTAAGGATAATCACAAGGCTTTCTTTAGTTATGTTAGGAACCTGGGTGGGAATTCCCAGATATGCTCAGAATTAGTCCAAAATGACAAAAAATACACCGAATCCACAGACATTGCCAACATCCTAGCTGACAGGTTCAGCGCAAACTTCTTCCCCCCTTCCCCACCAAAAGGGCAAATATCTATCCCAGCATAGTGCTGCCCCCCTGACATCTCAGATGCTCAGGTAAGAGCCGCCCTCTCCAAAGCAAAAAAAACAGCATCAATGGGACCAGACGGTGTCCCGGGCTGCGTCCTACATGAACTCCAAGAAGAACTAAACCCAAACATAAAACTACTGTTCAATCTCAGCCTTACTACTGGATATGTACCCAAAGAGTGGCGTACAGCAACAGTGGTCCCTCTCCACAAAGGTGGTGCCTCAACGGATCCTGGAAACTATCACCCCATAAGCCTGACTAGCTTGGTCTGCAAACCTATGGAAAGGATCATCATGGACCTCATAAATAAAGATATTGGGGACCTACAGACACTGGATCCTACCCAGTTCAGCTTTGTTAAGGGCAGATCCTGCCTCTTAAACCTGGTTGATTTCTTTGAAACAGTCACCAAGGCCATTGACGAGGGGAAGGTGGTCCACACAGCCTATCTGGACCTCTCAAAAGCCTTTGATACAATACCCCACTCGGGCATTATAGATAAGCTCACCAGCTTAAATATAAACCCCTATGTCACTAGATGGGTTGCAAACTGGCTCAAGGACAGAACCCACATGGTTAGAATTGCTGGAGCCATGTCAGACTCCAAACGAGTTACAAGTGGCGTCCCACAAGGCTCAGTCCTGGGACCTCTCTTGTTCAGTATATATTTCCCGGAGGTACAGGCCAACATGGAAGGGCTGTGGCTGACCAAGTTCGCAGATGACTGCAAACTGGGCACCATAATCGACTCTCCAGCCGACACAAGCATCCTACAAAAGGGCCTCATAGAAACAGACAACTGGTGCCAGAGCCATGGCCTTAAGCTAAATGCCAAAAAGTGTATAGTCATCCCCTTCAGCAAAAACAAAGTGCCCACAAATTACCACATAGATGGTAATCCATTAAGTAAGGAAGAATTAATTAGGGACCTGGGGACCCAAGTTGATAGCAATCTCTCATTCGACAACCACGTGGCCAAAGTGGTTAGAAAAACATTTTATATAGCCCACCTAATCATGAAGGGATTCACATCTAGATCAGGGGAGGTCATCGTGCCTCTTTACACATCCCTCATCAGGCCCATAATTGAGTACAATGCCTCTTTTGGGATGTACCTTACCAGACACCTGCAGCAACTGGAAAGACCCCAAAAGTACCTCACCAAGAGGATCAAAGGGCTTAAACAGATGCCATATGCTGCCCGGTTAAAGAAACTCCAGCTCTACTCAGTGGCATACCGCCTGCTCAGAGGCGATCTGTGCCTGATGTATAAAGCTATGTCCAACCCGGAATTAATGGACATGCTGCACCTCAGAAAATCCAAATCCCATTGAGCTACGTGCTCGAGAGACTTGAACCTCAGCACTGAAATAAATAGGACATGCTGGAGGGACAGATTCATAACCCAGAGGCTCCGTTCACTCTGGAATAAAATCCCAGTCCAGGTTAGGCAGAGTCCCTCATTGACTCTCTTCAAAAGGAATCTTGATGAGTGGATGGGAGATCGTAGATTTACTCCGGGTATCACTTCTGTGTCACTGTTAGACAGAGGCAGAGTATACTAACCTCGAAAAAGGGCATAGCAAAATTCATTTAAAATGGGTGGCGAAAGCCAAACACACTCTGGCTAGGCTTGTAAATGCCCTAGGGCAGATAGCCTAGTATGAACCTATGAACCTATGAACCTATGGTTAAGAGAAGTGAAGCTTTCTTCACATTCTATTTGCGTTGCCATAGCAACAGTAAACAATTGAGGCAGTTTCTAAGGCGACTGTGAACCTGCGAAGTGCATTTAGCCTCACAGATAACAAATAAAAAGAAAAAATAATGTTTAGTTATTAAAAAGAAAAACAACCTGGGGGGGCGTGGCTAGGATGCTGAACTGATAGCTGCACTTCATTTCAGCTCTCTTACATCAATACAATTCCTGACAGGAATTTTACAAAATAATATTTAATTTGAAGAAATTTTTATTACTAACTTATTTCTAATAACTCTGAGCATCTATAAGAAAAATTTTATTGTCAGAACTTGAATAATTCCTGTCAAATTAATTACTGGAAAATCAGCACCAATATCAGCTTTACTGCATGAGTCATCTAAGGAATACAGCACAAGACTCTTCTCTCAAAAAAGACCTGCAGTCTCTCATTACAAATATACAGGAACTTACAATAAAATCGACAAGATGGACAATAAAATAGATACTTTTAAAGAAAAGTGCTCACAACAACTGGAACAGCTTCAAGAAATGTTTACACAGCAGAAAGGACAGATATCACTTATTGAACAGTCATTAAGTGACATTGACACTAGAGTCCAAATAGAAGAACAACAAACTGAATTCTTACTTCAACAGAATACATATTTACTAGAAAAGCTTGATGACATGGAAAACCGAACAAGAAGAAATAATATTAGAATATATGGTCTACCAGAAAAATCTGAAGGGGACAATATGATAAACTTTCTTACCACCTGGATACCAGATGTAACAAAAATACCTGAAGCTCTTTCATATGGTATAGAACGGGCGCATAGATCACTAGCAGCTTCTGGAAATGCTTCTTCTCCGGGTAAGAACAAGCTGAGATCTATAATTGTGAGACTTTTTTCTACACAAGATAAAGATCTTATATTAAGAAATGCTTGGGCAAATTCTCCCATCAAATACAATGATTCATTAATAAGATTTGACAATGATTATTCTACAAAGGTGGTTTCAAAAGAAAAGAATTTCTACCAATAAAAAAACCTTGAAGAAAAAGCAACTGAAAGTCCATCTTTTATTTCCAGCAAGACTGAAAGTTTTTCTACCAAATGGAATAAAAATCTTTGAAACAGTAGATTCAGCAATAAAATACCTTACCAACAACAACATCCTAACACATGAAGAATCTATGGACTGGACAATAAGTACAATCAAGAGAAATGCTGAAGTAAATAATTGGAAAACTGTTGAGCAAAAGAAAAAAAAAACTAAAGGACAAATAATCTTACATATGTTATATTCTGTAAAATCTAAATAATAATACTAACAACAAAAGAAAAGTTCTTACTGTCTTCAAGTTACACCAAAACAGGTACTGTTTTCAATTATATTTTAAATGTCAAAATTAGCATAAATGTAAATACATTTATCTCAAATCACATCAATATACTAAGCATAATTTAAACATTACTCTATTTTTCATTATTATCCATCTATTATGTTCATATTCTTAATCAGAGTAATCAAAGCATAATAATGTTCCCAAATAGTTATTTATTTATTTATTTTCTCTCTTTGTGTTTTGTTGTTTTTATTTTTCTCTTCTTTTTATTAAATCTTCATTAACTTATAATACTTTCATCAGTATATGGTTATATTGCTTAATAGGTATAGTAATGGCTGCTATATAACTTATTATTAGTTACATCCCTGATAGTATTACTTTTTATAAGTTAAAAGTGTCCCTGTTTGGATAAACGCTAATGCTGGGCAGAAATGTGTTGCTTTTGAAATGAAGTACTTCAGTTAGGATGTATCATAAGACTACTTTAAATAATCTTAAAAGATGTTCTGCCTTTGACCCATATGCACATACTGATATAGTCCAGTGAAAAAATATATTTTAAGTGATATTTTGAGGCTATAAGTCATGTGTGTTGTGGCTCCAGACATCTGGAGTTGAAAGATGCTTGTGACTAGCTTAGATATCCTGTTGTCTTTTCTTTTGTAGAGAAATAAGGCATAGCATGTTTAAAATGCAAAGTTTGACAGTTGTGAACACTTCTCCGCAAACTAGAGTGCTTGCATGCACACTACATGAGTATGTCACCAAATAAGAGGAGGGAAAAGAAAAAAGAAAAAACACATACCTTTTCCCCGCTTGGTTCTCGAGACAATTTAACAGCCACAAACATCACTAGAAACTTGAGTTACTTATTGCTTGTCACATTTACTTGTGTACGCCATCCCCTGACTCTTTCTAATTGGCGTCTAGTCAGAAAATAAGCTAGGTTCACATTTAAAGATACAGAAACCTAAATTCCTTCTAAGGAAACATAAATAATATAAAAGGTTCATATAAATATACACATATATTTATTTTTGAAGCACTTTCAGTTTATGGCTACTGATGTCTTCTAGCACCTTGATAGATAAGGACATATATCTGCTTGTCTTTCTATCAGTTTAGATTTCCAGACATTTTAGCTATCCCTTACTATGTTTTATACAGCAGAGTTTAAAAAGCAGAAATTAATCATCAGCAAATAAAATCACTGCTGTTTTACAAATTCTCTAAAGAAACTAGTAAATGTCAAGCAACTGACAGGTTTATTTTGGGGAGGGTTGCCATTTCCCACGCTGGTGCTCCTGCAGAATACTACTGATGTCCTGCTGCCAAGGTATGCCCTTGGGTGGGCAGGTGGGATGCAACAAGAAGGTTGGATGTGCATTTGGCAAATCAAACATTTAGATGGCGTTATGGTATACTAGATGGAGAAAGTGGAAGCAATGATTGTATAGGCAACTATAATGAGTAACATAACAACAGTGGATTTGACCCGGTGTGTCAATTATACAATGTTTATATCCCATGTGGCTTTGGGCTTTGTCGAAGCATCTGTGTTCTACACACATATTGTGTTGGATCTGATTTGAGTGGAAGGGGGAGAGGCTTAGCCCACACCCTAATTTGTTACTGGGTTGCCATGCATTATGGGCATGCATTGTGGCAGGTACTCAACAGGCTATCCGTCCTTAGATGGCTCATGCTGTTCCCGTTTGCTCATCTGAATGGTGACTGCGGCTGTGCTCTTCTTGTTATGTTGCCTGACTGTGGCTTCACCCTTCTTATAATATTGTCTGGCTTTTTACATTATCAAGAATGACACAATACTAGTGTATGCGGGTATATCATGTTACTGTTAGTGTGGACAAGGATGCTTGACAATGCAACTATGATTCTTGGACCTTTCTGCAGATGGGTGTGTTGTCTGGCAGTTGAGAGCCTGGTTGTTCCTGATCAGCGGACCTGTATTTTTGTGTTTCAATGTGACTGCATGAAAGGATGCCAGTATTGGTCTGCAAGTTTGGTGGGCAGTAGATTCGTTGGGGATTGATTTGAGGAGACACTTGTATTATGGCTGGGGCACTTGACATTTGATAAATGTATCCTCTCAATGATGCGTTCTGTCTGGTCATTGGCTGTAAAACAGCTTTTCTGAGAAATATTGTTGTGGTGCCAGTTAATGATTTGGATTAAATGTTTCTATATACAGTCGTGAAGCAATTGCCAGGATAAAATGGTACTCTTGCAGTGCATTGATCATCGTGGCTGTCCTCCAATGTTGGAGGAAAAACAAGCTTCTTGGACACCTTTTTGACGTGGTAAAGGTGTTACCCCATGGTTTGAATACGTTTTGTCTCTTTGCTGCAAAATGGGTTGGGAATTTTGGCCTGTAATATTTTCGTACATGGTGGTTTGAATCTTGGCAGCTTCCATTGTTTTGATGTGTTCTCCAGTATACTTTTGTTCAGTCATAGGATTTAATTACTGGTGTTGAGTAGGTCAGGATTGTATCTCCAGCACTTGTTGTCAGCAGATAGACTCACTGGTTGGGTGTCAGTCTAAGCTGTGGGAGTTGATGTGTGATATACATAGATGTTTGCTTTGAGGGTGTGGTCAAGTGCGCTGCAGTTTTACCTCTGTACTGTGTCAGTTTTCATTGTGCAGGGTCCCTCTCAGGGTTGATGGAAGTGTTGGCAACAAGACACTCAATCAGGTAACAACATTATGAGTGGTCTCTTGGATAAGGGAGCTGTCTAAATTGTGATCTTGTTGTCTCCAGCCATGGGAATTGTCATTGAAAAGCTGAAAAATGCAATTAGAGGAACATATTTAATGTCTACTAAAGAAATATTAATATACTTATACATTGTATCGCATTTCAGTTTATGTTAAACATGAAATATGATGTGGTTTCAGAACTATTCATGTTTTTATTCCAATATGACTTTGCAAATATTAATTTAAACACTGGTTTCGGACTTGAGTAGTCTAAAACAATTGCACAACAATGGTACTATATTATACAGTAATGTCAGTAAATAGTTTTCAACAGATGTATGAAAAATACAGTTATAGATTTTAACATGATGTTTATTAATACCCTAAATTATTTTGAAATGATACTACCTTAATCTAAATATTTGTACCTTTTTGAAACCTGCTTAGAAGTAAGTATTATTGAATTACAATAAGATGAGTAAAGAATATATGTATATATTTTAGCTGATTAGATTATCTTAATATATTATACAATTATATTTATTTAAGACTAAGAGGATAAGAGAAACTGATCCAAATATTATTTGTGAGGGTAGAAAGTTTGTTTGGTTAGATTCACTAACCAAACTAAGAGGTATATTACCTCATAGCAATAGGGAATGGTTTTTAAGGTTAAGAATTACAAGTTTGGAAGTTCTTTGTTTTTTTTTTATTCTATCACTTTGGTGTCACTCAGAAACATGCAAAAATCATACAAGAAAAACTTTTTGAATTCTGTATCCAAGATGGAACTAAGAATAAACAATATTTACATAAACTTACACATAAAACAAACTCAAAACTAGGAAATGAAATGTTTATCCATAAATGTTAATGGTCTAAATAATAGTAATAAAAGGAGAAGCCTATTCAAGTACATAAACTTACATAAACCACAAATAGTCTTTTTACAAGAGACACACTTATTAGATAGAGATATAAACAACTTAAATATTAATAATTACACAGTACTAATAAACTCTCAATACAAAACAAAAAAGAGGAGTAGCTATACTACTTCGCAACTCAACTATAACACCTAAAATAATTACTACTCATCAAGATACATCAGGTATGTTTTGTCTAGTTTCAATAGAGTTAAATAAGAGAATCTATACGTTAGTAAATATATAGTGGATCCCAGGACTAGGATTAAAAACAGTTAAACAGCATTTTGAAGAGATAATTCATTTAACTAAGGGTAGCCTGATATTGGCAGGAGACTTCAACTGTATAATGAATGAAAAAGATACAGATTCTAAATCCAAAAGAAGGAAACAACCCATCTCTAAAGCACTATCAAAATTTATAGATACATTGTATTTAAAAGATATAAATGAATTTGCAGAACCAGACTCACTAATCTTCACATTTTATTCTCATAGATATAAAACTAACTCTAGAATTGATAGAATATATGTTACAAATGACCTAATAACAAAAATTGACAAAGTCAAAATCATAAATTGTCCTTTATCTGATCATAATGCCATAGTCTTTGAGATAGAGTTTACACCATTTTATTCAAATCCCATTACTAGGATACCTTCCTATATCACAAAATTGAGAGATTTCAAAGAATTTTATGAAGAAACAATCAAAAACTTTCTAGAAATAAATTACACAGAAGATATTTCAGAAATATATGTCTGGGATTCATTAAAAGCAGTTACATATGGGAAGATATTATCCTGGTACATAAATAAAAGGAAGTTATGGAATAAAGATATGCTAGACTTACAAAACAAAGCAGATAAATTGAAACTGGAAATACAAAAGGGTAATGCTACTCAAGTTCAAGAACTTACACAAATCAATAAGAAGTATACAGAATTGCTACACCATAAGATTATGATTAACTTAGAAAAGATAAAAATAAACTCATACTCTACTAATTCAGCACACCTGAGATACTTAACTAATAGAACAAAAAATAATTAAATCTAAGCAAATAAAAGAAATATTTATTCCCAATACTAACAAAAGAGTTACGGAACTAAATGATATTTTAGAAGCATTCAGACTCCAATTTAACATTGATAATTCCATAAATACTCAAGATACACCTACTAAGGATATAAAAAATACTTAGAAAACAATATTCATATTAAATTAACACAAGAACAAATAGACATTATAAACAAACCAATCAATATGACAGAATTAAAATCACAAATTAAAAGCTCAAGACAAATAAAGCACCTGGCCCAGACAATATGCTACCAGAAATGTATAAATTAATACCCAATCAAGCCATATCTTTATTATTAAAAGTATATGATATAGCCAATAAAGATTTGAATATACCACCCTCTTGGAAATATTCATTGATATCCCCAATTATCAAACCAGATAAAGATGAGAAACAGTGTTCCTCATATAGGCCAATATCATTACTCAATATAGACTACAAGATGTTTATGGCTATATCAGATAGGATCAAACACTTTCTTCCTTTCTTAATTCACAAAGATCAAACAGGTTTTATTAAAGGAAGAAATACTTCAGATAATATTAAAAGAATACTAACATTAATAGATTATAGCAAACATAAAGTCCTAAATTTAAATGTAATCTCATTAGATATTAATAACGCTTTTGATTTGGTTAATTGGAACTTTCTTTCACTAGTTTTAAAAGAATATAACTTTCCTTCTAATTTTAATAATCTTATCCAAATACTATATGAAAAATCTACTGCATATGTTAAACTGGGATCATATAGATCAGGCCCTATAACAATAAAAAAGGGAACTAAACAAGGTTGCCCTTTATCACCATTGTTATTTGCATTACTCATAGAACCCTTTGCAAATCAAATCAGATCAAACAATAACATAAAGGGCATTTGTATTAATAAAATGTTAAACCTTAAAATCCAACTCTTTGCTGATGACATACTATTAACTCTCTCAGATGCAAATGAGTCTTTGAATGCTCTATTTAACTCCATGAATACATTTCAGAATATTTCAGGCTTAAAATTTAATGAAAACAAAACTAAAATTATGCCCTGTAATTGTAAAAAAAAAATAATATAAACAAAAGATTTTCCAAATATATAGTAACAGAAAATAAATTATTATATCTGGGAATAAATCTACTCAATGAATTAACAGATTCTCTAATATTTAACTATAATAAAATACTAGACAAAATAGAACAAACAATTGGTTACTGGAATAAATATATCTTTTCAACAGCAGACAGATTATATCTTATTAAAATAATCATATTTCCCAAAATATTATACTTAATACAAAATTTTTTATTGCCACCTCCCAAATATATTATTCAAAGATACAATAAACTAATTTTAAATTTTCTATGGTTTCCAAATAAACCCCGTATAGCCTTAAATAAACATTTGCCAGATTGGGAAGATGGTGGAATTAATTTACCGGATATTGATTTATATATTACCTCATCTGTTATTAAAAACATAACACTATGGTTAAGTAATTCATACACACCTATATGGAAACAAGCCCATGAGCAGATTTACATGGAAATCAATTATAATCACATACAAGACAACTTAACAGTAATACCATCACCCCTTATATGGATGTTAAAAGATTATTTTTTATGGAAAAGGAATAATATTAATAAATTGCCATCAAACTATGTAAGTTCTACACTTTCAGTGTTCAGAACATATATAAACAAAATACCAAATATTAATTCTTGGATTTTTTTTATTTTCCCTATAGCTTTTACACCAAATATTCTAGATACATTCCAAATATCTAAAATAAATATACTTAAAGAAGAAACATTACTCTTTTGGCATCAACTTATAGAGAAAGGGAAAATTCTAACAAAGGAACAGATAATTTATAATTATAACATAAATAAAGACAATTGGCTGTTTTTACAAAATCTAAGGCATTTTCTTATAAATAAAATAGAACAAATGCAACCTTCAGTTAGACATGAAGCTCCAAAACTCATTGAATACCTTATTCTTATCACAAAACAGCCTTATCAGGGTACAGGTTATTTGTCTAATATCTATAAAATTGTTAAAAAACAAAAACTATCATAAAAATCATACTGGGATTATTATACTTTAATAAACAACCATCCTCCAGTTGAAGAAGAAAAAAGTAATATTCTAAAATCTTCCAAATTTTCTACATTATCAAAATACTGGCAATTATTCACTTGGAGATATCTACACAGAAGTTTCTATACACCACATAGGTTAGCCAAAATGTATTCTATTGAAGATCAATGTTGGAGATGCCATATCAAGATAAAAGCAGATTGGCAGCATGTTTTTATGAATGTATATGTCTCAATATGTACTGGAAATCCATTAATTATTTTTTCAGACTGTTTATAATGATAATTTTCAATTAACAAAGTCTTTAATTTTATTCAACTCTCCTATTCCAAACTGTGTACCAAAAAAGACACTAAAATCCTATGGTCACTATTGGCAATTTCACGTAAAATCATAACTATACACTGGAAAAATGAGGCTTCGCCTACGTTCAAGGAATTTGAGACTTTAACAACAACAGTTGCTCACATGGAAATATTAACAGTGAAGAACAGAACTAAAAGATCTACTTCTTACTATTACTCTTGGATGAAAGTACTGGAAATACTTGAAAATATCGAAGAAGTTATATCATCTTATGTTTCTAACTCTATATAATATAGAATTTCAATGTTATTTGCATAGACACCAATGTAAATAGTTACATAATGGTTTGAAGTTAGTAATGTTTTAGAATTGTAAATATGTTATTTATCTTTATTTCATGTAATGTTTAAGACATATTATTTGAAATAATAAAAAAAATATTTAGTAAAAAAAAAAGAAAAACAACCTAAGCAAGGTAAAATAAATGCATAACAGGACTATTTGTAAATATTTTATGATTTATCCTCATAGGATTACATATTCCTGGAAACACAACTGAAATGTTCCCAAACTACATGTGCACTTAAATGTAGCTGCTTGATTAAAAAGTATTACTCAGTTTAATATGCTGATTCCACAAGCTGTCTGCACTGTAAAAGTTACATTTTATATGTTACTTGAAACTGACAGTCTCTAGAGCACATGAAAATATACGTATTTTTGCAACATGTTATTTTTGCAGTTACCTCACACTCTGTACAAACTCACTTGGCAGCTGATAGCTATTCATTTAAAATATCAGTTTAAATATTAAATGTACCCTTGAAATGCTATTGACATTTTGACAAAATATAATCTGAACTGTAAAATGAATGATTTGAAAGAAGTGAAGTAATGCATAGATTTCAAAGACAGTTCTTGACACTACAGTAAAAGTAAAAATGTATATTCAAAAGAAAGTACTGAAATGTTATAGTCTTCCAGTTAAAATAGCTTACTGTCAACATGTTGCAATATCAGAAAGTTTGAAGAGCTAGGAATTACTATTCTTTGTCTTTATAATGATTATTAGACAGATGTTAGACTCTGCTTAGTTTAATGAACTGTGACATATGTTTATGAGGACAAGTGGACTCAATTACTCACATTGGACTGCACATTCCTGGAAACTCAACTGAAGTGTTCCCAAATTACTTTTGAATTTAAATGAAACTGCCTGATTAATAAGCATAATTTACTTTAACAACCTGAATCCATAAGCTATCTGCTCTATATATGCTACATTATATGTTACTTGCATATGACAGTCTCTAGAGCACACGAAAAATGCATACTATTTTTGCAACATGCTATATTTGCAGTAACCATACATTCTAAACTAACTCAATTGGAAACTGACAAGTTATTTATTTGAAACATCAGTCTAAATATTAATTGTGCCCTTGAAATATTGTTGCCGTTTTGACAAAACAAAACCTGAATTGAAAAAGGAATGATTTGAAGAAGTGAAGTATTGTACAGATTTCAAAGAAAGCTATTGACACTACAATATAAGTAGAAATGTATACATGCAAGGAAAATTTGAAATGCTTTATAATTTTATTTAAAATAGCTTAACTTTTTGCTTTATCAGAAAATGTAAAGAGCTAGGAAATTATTTCTAATTTGCCTTTATAATGTTTACTAAAGTGATGTTTGTCACTGACTTGTTTAATGGATTGCGAGTCATGTACAAGATGGACTACTGAATGTTATTTCTGTTTACCTATGTTTACTGAATTTCTTTTATTAGTACTTATTTTAAAACAAGGAAAGAAAGGGAAGGGAAATCTTTGTTTTTGGTCAAGGGAGGAGAGGCTTAAAACTATTCTAACTGCCCCAAGAACTCTTTAAGATGCTCTAAATACTATTTGATTAATACTAACCTAAGTTACGTCTTGATTACCATATAGGTGCCTTCACATTCATTCTAGACCTGATGTGATTACCCATTCTGGAAGCAGGAAGTGCCATATGCATGATGGGAATTGTCAGGGTGATCATAGTTCATTCTTAGACTCTGCTTTGTAAATCTATAAATATGTAAAAGCACTGCATACTAGAATGTAGGGTACCTCTACTCAGAGTCAGGATACCACTGATAAGCCATCCCTGGGATTCATGAAGCTTGGCACAAGGCCGGCGTAAGGCTTGCGCTGGCCGTGCAGTGTATATATGGAGTAGTCAAGCCATATACATATTAATGAAGGTGCGCAGCCGCCACAGCCATGTGCATAGGAAATGTGCGAGAGTGCAAGGGGCGTATCGAAGTTGCGCAGGGAGGCGTGTCAATGTCGGCTGTCAAGGATCAACCTAAACTGCTGAATATTATATCCCACCAGCAATAGTAATCGTACCTATCCGTGTCCGTGGATACTGAAACGTATGCAAAGCATAGTCACTGTGAACAGAAAATGAAGAATCAAATACAAATGCACGGTAGGGAATAACGGGTCCCTACCCTTGAACAAATGACATGAAAACTGTGTGCCCATAGTCCAACGTAGTGTTGATAGCTATACCATGTGGAAGTGAAACATATCATATGTTAGCGTGCCGCCAGTAGGTACGTCCAGTCCAACGGAGAGGTTCACCAGCCTACCCATAATGTGAGGGAGGGAACATAGCTGCGCAGATGTGTCCATAACAAAATACATGAGGAGAAATGTAGATATATGTAGTGACCGTATGTCTGAATCATATCCCACAAGTCATGTAATAGTCACATACAAAAGGTATGTCTGTATTTCACATACCAAATGTGATAGGAAATAGCATACGCATGTAAACGAAAAAGAAGGAGCATATAAACAGCCTTAACAATACGGACACATGTAGGCCGAAAGGAACAGTATGATCCATACCGTCGACCAAGATTACCACCTGTCTCACTTTGTGAGCGACAGTCCCTCTATGGGCAGATGTGTCCTGACACAAACATGTAAAACTGGCAAATGTCCAGAGAATATAGGACATAATTCATCCGTAGACGTCATGCAATAGTTGCATTAAACATATTTCACTGAACGTATATTACATAAATGTCATAACAAACAGAATAAGATACCAAAATGCTACAAGATGAAGCTTAGATATAGGCAGGAATTGTAAGTTCTATCTGCCGAACTGACCGTGGGTATGTCGGCCTGTAAAATATGCTGTGTTCACCGCAAATGTCACAGTAGGGTTGCCACCTTTTCAATTGGCCAAAATGGGACATGTTTGGTACAGACATCAGATTTTACAGGCCGACACATACCCACGGCCAGTACAAAGGACAGAACGTAACTGTTTTGCCTACAGAAAAGCGTATTCTTGTAGTAGTTTAGTTGCTTATTCTGTTTCTCATAACATTTAGGTATTTCAGATACAGAATAACTGTTTAATGCAACTGTCACATAAAATATAAGAAATAATTTTGTCCTAAATCTCAGGACATTTGCCATGTTTACAATTACATGTCAGGACACAACTGCCCAAAGAGGGACTGTCCCTCGCAAAGTGGGACAGGTGGTAATCCTATGTCACACTGTGGCCAATTGAAAAGGTGGAAACACAACCGTCGACTGTGGGGAGGCATTGTCCACAACAGTCGGACATGTGTAAGGAATAGCTTGGACATAGGAAAAGGTGCCATCCTACCAATGAGTAAAACAGGCTGGCAAAATCCGGAAGGCAGCTGTATAATCCGAACATGTATGTGACACAGTCGAACAGGTAGTACCCGGATACACCAACCAAGTAATGAAAGTGAAGTATGGGCATGTACCAATATGCGTGAGGTATAGCATGTGGAAAGCAAACATGGCAGGGTAGTCCACACAACCATAAAGGTACCCGACACATGTAGGGTAGTCAATGTGTAACTCTGGCTGTGTCATGGGCCAACAACCAAAGTAGTGCTCTATGGGGTGTGAGGAATTCACGTGCGAGGGGTGGGTGTTTAATGGTAAATTCCTCAAAGGCGATACTGTGTCGTATGCAGAAAAGGTGAACCGGAGGTGTACGAGGGGGCAGCAGGTGAAGTGGAAAGAAACACAACCACATGTAGAAACAGCTGCAAGACAAGCAGACAGGCCATAGTGTAGAACACAATCCCACAAACATATGAATATGGAAATATGTGAGACAAATGTATAGATACGTCACCGTCACATATCCACAGATGGGTCCTGATGGAACTGACCATAACAAACGCAACACACCTGGATGCATAATGGCCTACCCAGCATACCCTCCACAACACACAACCTGCCACCATACTAGAACGTCCACCAAATCCAGCCGTACTTGGTCCACTGGTTTGTTGCAGAAACAGCCACACACAGTGACCCCTACGCATATGTAGTAGGTATTGTCACCCTAGGCAGTGTCAGGATTGCAAACCATGTATCCCCTGCATGTAAAACCCCCTGCACGTTTTCGTGAAGCCACAAAAATCTTCGTTATCTAACTTGTTTTGGTCTAGTCCAATTTTTGGGATATCCCTCATGGGATGACCAACTTGTATAAATAGTAGAATGGGTATGACGACAAGATGTCCAATCCAGTAGATATCTGGACACAAGTCAGAACATGCAGTGGAGGTCCATGACACTGTCCAGCCCTAAGTAGGCATGCATAACCTACCACCCAGGATAAAATACCTTCCCGTGATGCACGTGTCCAGACACGAATAGGAGGGAGAATATAATGCACACATTTGCAAAGTGGAAAAGGGCAGGAGGGTGAGGAAGGCACTGACGTAAACAGGTCAACCCTGATCAAGTGTGAGGGACACTGACTGTGTGCAGTCATGACCGACCATACCTGTCAACCTGTGTGAGCAAGATATCTGGACAGAGCCGTGAATATAAGTGAGACAAAGGTCCAACAACAGGGACAATCTGTAAAGATAGCTCTTAGAAACATTTGATAGAATAACAGTTTGCACATTGGCATTAATGTCTGGAGTATGAAGTCTGAAACCCAACTGTCTGTCAGCACGTTCTGACTGCAGTCTGTAATGCTGAGCTACTGCCAAAGGTCCAAAAACAGGGACAATCTGTAAAGATAGCTCTTGGAAACATTTGATAGAATAACAGTTTGCACACTGGCATTAATGTCTGGAGTATGAAGTCTGAAACCCAACTGTCTGTCAGCACGTTCCGACTGCAGTCTGTAATGCTGAGCTACTGCCAAAGGTCCAAAAACAGGGACAATCTGTAAAGATAGCTCTTGGAAACATTTGATAGAATAACAGTTTGCACATTGGCATTAATGTCTGGAGTATGAAGTCTGAAACCCAACTGTCTGTCAGCACGTTCCGACTGCAGTCTGTAATGCTGAGCTACTGCCAAAGGTCCAAAAACAGGGACAATCTGTAAAGATAGCTCTTGGAAACATTTGATAGAATAACAGTTTGCACATTGGTATTAATGTCTGGAGTATGAAGTCTGAAACCCAACTGTCTGTCAGCACGTTCCGACTGCAGTCTGTACTGCTGAGCTACTGCTGTGCCAGAACACAACAGCGTATTACAGAGGTCCGTGCCATACCACTCAACTGTCCGGACATTCACAGAATGACTAGGGTCACCACCTGTCCCACTTTGTGAGTAACAGTCCCTCTGTAGGCAGTTGTGTCCTGTGAAAAAAAGCAAGACATAGCAAATGTCCTGAGAGTTTAGGACAAAGTTATTTCCTAAGTTTCTTTAACAGTCGCATAAAACAGTTATCTTATATATGAAACTTCTATATGTTATGTGAAGTAGCATAAGCAATTCAAATGTTACTAGAATAAGCTATTATATGTACAAAAAAGGTTAAAGTTCTGTACTATGCACGGCTGTAGGTATGTTTTGTCCTGGACAATCTGACATCTCTACAGAACATATCCCACTTTGGACATTTGAAAAGGTGGCAACCCTAAGAATGACCACAGGTTCGCCCCATAGTGTTGGTGTGTGCCTCCGACAATCTGCACCAGTGTGGTAAATAGCTGAGGATTGACGTCACTAAATAATGAGAAATATCCTGAGTTTAAGACTCCACAACCTGCAGAAAAGTCATGCTAATGCAAAATCTAGTATTCTATCAATGTTCTAAGCTTGTAAGAGCAATAGTTGAAATGTGTCCCTAATTGTCCCCCCATCGTGTAGGTTTTGCACAGGTTTGGTGCTCTAAGAGGTTGAGTGGTATGGTCTGCACATATTTACAGTAACAACCCTTCACACTTGTGTAATGTACAACTGCATACCTGTAGTCACTTCATGTCCAAAATAATAATCCCTGTATGACTATACAGGTAATAGTCAAATGTGAATGGGAACACCCCTCACCGTGGAGTATGGACTGTAACAACCCCACCCATAATATGTAATGCCAACAGAATAAACTGCTGACAGGTGCCCAAACACCTGTGTCTATAAATACAGGTAAATCTTCAAAATAGGGAGATAATCCCTGTCCATATGCTTAGTCTGACATTTGAACTCGGTCAGTGAAGTTCTGTTCACCAGGTGGACAAGCCTAAACCCAGATCACTACATGAACACCCTGACAATCAAAGACCTGTATGTGGCTGGACTATATGCCTTGGTGTTCTGCATATGCTCGGAGTGATTAACAATGCAGCCGGAGTCCACAGCAGTAGGCAATAGGGAATGTGTAATATGTAGTACCGCCTTTTTCCCAGCAGGAGAATGGATGCCTGTGTCGTAGGTGAATTGGTGAGGCACATGTTGATGTAGCTAAGTACTATGGGTATGATTATCAATGAGGGAGAACACCAATAGAATACTGGTTCAGGCATCCGGCCAATGTGAATGCAGTCCCAGTTGACCTACGACCACTGCACATATAACGTGAAAGTGTAATGAATGCGTTCGTGCTGTGCACACATTTAAATATGTAAAGGTGAACGTGTGTTTCACAGCAGTCCATAAACTGGAATACAGATATGTAACTGTTACTGTCAGAATTATGAAAGTTCACGTAAGCACAATTATCTATGAAACATATGTAACCCACAATAAGGATATGCAAGTGCGCCTGCGCATGTGTAATCTGCTCACAGAATAGAAAATGAATGGTGTTTTCCCCACGTTCTATGTACATGGCTCATACCTGTTAACCCCGTAAAGTACGAAACCGGACAAAGCCATGACAACAACTGGTACAAATAGGGACGATCCCCAGATATTGCCCTAACAAACATAGAAAGTGGACACAGGTGTGTCACTAGCATGGATTCTCTGAAGGGTATGAAGTCGTAACCTGAAATGTTTGTCATTATTTACTAACGTCAGTCTTTAATGATATGCCACTAACTTCCCAGATAGACACAAGGTTATGAAAAACGGACCACAAATAAGAGGCAAACAGCTGTACATGCAGCGGAAATCTGTACAGTTGAAAGGTATGATATGGAGATATATATGTATACACATATATCCACAGACATAAACCAAAGCAAATTATGAGATGAGGAATGTACAGACATATGTATATATGTACATATATATATATATATATATATATATATATATATATATATATATATATATATCTATACACACACAATACATGAATAGATATATACACATGTCCCTGTACATATAACGCATGTACATAAATAGGTCATGGTATAGCTATTATGGATAGGCAGACAGACATGCATGAAAGGAGAATACACCGATGCTTTCCAAACCATTGCCCGGAAAGTACCAGTGTGACAGGGCCTGCAAGTTCTACACGTTAAACATGAATATAGGTGTCCTTTGCAGGACCCCAAAAATTGATCCTGTACGAAGTGCAAACCATCATTGACGCTAAAGAAGTCACAAGTGCAACTATGATATAGGTGTACATGCAACAGTAGCAGGTGCAAGGGTAATAACACATGGGTCGATAGAATGTATGACGTATGACCTGATATCCGCAGAGTGGGGAGTGCTCGGAAGTGTCCTCACACTTTATTATCACTCACATTAAACATGTCTAATGGGTACTGTAGAGGGGTGTCAGGTATGGGAATCATGGGTATGCAGAAATGGGCCAAGGTGTTGGTTGGCACAGATCTATTAGGTACGCCCCATGGGAGTGATCAATATACCTATCTGGATATAGCACACGCCTATATTCTCCAGAAAGGTGCAACCTATCTACTGGATATTGTGTAAGCCATTGGGGGAAGATGTAGGGACCTATATCAGTGTCATGTAGGCGATTATCATGGATGGACATGCATATGACCAAGATGGTAACCATACCTGCCAAAATGTCAAAATAAGACAGCTGGACTAAGGCATAGTACACGAAAGACAAATAGGGACTATATTAAATATACCCCAGACAAAGTCAGAACGTTGATAGAATAATTGTGTAGTCAGGAATACGAAGGTTATGAGAGTTAGTAATCATGACATAGAAATGTCAGTCATGATTACCTAACCGCACAGTCCGTCATGCCTTGCCAGCAATCTACCAGAAAGGCACATTATCATGACAAATGTAACAGAATCATAAGTCAAACCTCAGGGCGTATACCCATAATGTGTACAGGTGAGAGATATGAAGGTAACCCATCCTAATTAAATGTACAGAACTAGTGATACTAGGTGGACAGGTGAGAAGAAAGACGTCAGGACAAATGACAAAACGTACAAGTCAAAAGCATGTATTTCCACAAATGTGAATGACAACGTATGCCCTGTGAAAGTCAATGTGGAAGGTTAATAGACTCAAAAGACATGTGTCCCTCAGGGTGTCATGCAGTTTCACCGATACAGTGTCCAGTCCCCCATACTCGTACGTGAGCTCTGCCACTGACGGAAAGTGCAAATACCGGCGTACACATAAGGTACATGATAGAATAATTAGTGTGGATAAGCACATGTCAGCCTGTGTGAGGAATATAACCCTCTGGGTGGGTGTGTCCTGCAATAGGAATGTAATGGCAACTGGCCTGTGATGGCACCATGTATTGTGTGTATATTGGTGTAAGAAAATTGATTTCCAGTATCAGAAACATACCTCGCAACTGTACGAATGTGCAGATGTATGCCTCATATGTGTGGTGTGTTCCTCTTACAATCTGTAACTGTCTGCCAAATACCTGAGAACTGACGCCATTAAATACTGATAAACTTATGAGTTTAAGACCCCAAATCCCTCAGAAAGGTCATACTAATGCAAAACTGATAATACTGTCAACTATCTATGTTTGTAAGAGCAATATGTATAATCTTCCCCTATTTGTCCCCCCATCATGTTAGGCTTTGTACAGATGTTTTTCTCTAGGAGGTTGATAGGTATGATCAGAAACAGATACATGTCTGAGGAAACAGCATTATCGACCGCAAGATAACTGAGAAGGTGTGAAAAGCGCTGCAGTAGGAAGTTCAGTATTGGCTGCAGGTATGTGCTGACATGTCAAATGACACAGCAGTCTACATGAAGTACCTATAGGGTGTCACCTTTACCAATGATGACAGTGGGACATACCCACAGCCATGCATACACCACAACTAGACATAGCACACAGCAAAGCCTAGGCCATGATACACGAAGCCTCCGGAGTGTATGGATTGAGTGAGAGTACAGCAAGGAAAGGTGACTGCCAGGCTATTCAGCAAACACCCGTAGGGGCATGCAAGACCGCCTGTAACACGAACATTGCACGGACAATGTTGGGATTTGCAACATACCCCATTTGTATGTGTAAGCTATGCAAATGATGTAATTATGTGATACATGAAACAGTAAGCTGTCCGTGCAAGAGCAGAGTTATGTGCAGAAATGTACCCGGATGTTATGTGACTAACGTTTTGCACGTTGCTAAACGGAGCAATGACAGCTGCAAATACAGTATGAATACAGTCGAACAAGCATGCCAATGCCCAAGTCCAAGGCCAGTGGTGGCTTTGTCCATTGGATATCAATAAACCAGTAGTTGTCCCCCCTGATCCCTGGTGTGGAAGCGTAGCGCAGTGCCACGAGAACACGCTACACTTCAAAACAAGACATATGCATAATATACATACAAAATGTAGCTTTAGTTAGATGTTAGTACGCCATGCAGGTGAATGGCAAGCTGGAGACAACATGGCTACTGCGTACTGGTTCTTATGTGTGGAAGCACTCTGTCAGAGATGTAACGAAGCATATGGAGGCAATGTGAGGCAAGTGAGGCTGAGGATAGTGAATCACAACATGTCATGCCATATGGGCCAAGCCTCTACAATGTAGTGTAGGTTAAGGGGACTATTAGAGTAGAAGATAGGTGACAACAGGAGTGTGTATGTATAACACTGTAATCTCACCGGAGCAGTGTCACATGTGTGCTGTCAGTACTCAGTGGAAGAGGCATGTCATGAGCTATCCTAGAGAATGTCAGGTGACTGACAGTGTACGCCATGGATACCACTGATGTAACCTGCAAACCTGCCCACAGTGTGTCTGCATCCGTGCGCGCCAGTAAGCCTGAGTAAGCATGTGTGCGCGCGTGTTAGCCTGTGTGCGCGTGTGGAGTATGGAAGAACGAGTAAGCTAGTGTACAAATGGTGAAGCCCGTGTAATGTCATGTAAGCGTTTGTAAGCATGTATACATGTGTACTACACACATCACACACGTACTGCACACACAGACACACATGCTGCCAATACTACACATATCAGTGAAATGGCACATAAACGGAGAATACATCATCAGAAGTAACAGTGCTGTAAACTATGCTACAGTGATGGTCATAGCTGCAATGCATCATGCCCGCTGATATACACCTGGAAGTAACACACTGTGTGTTAACAGCATGCTAACATCAATACAGTGGAATAAAGCCACCGTGTGCAGCAGCACCAGGTTAGTCAGATCCTGCATCAATGTTACACATCACAGGTGGTGGCACAGGTGACATCATATGCACAGGGTGTGGTGTTAACATTTCCAGAGATGTCATTGAGCCATCCAATGTACACGTAGGTGTGTGTGTGTGAGGGACAATGGTTATTGCATGGCCCAATGGTGGTGCAATTGGTGTGTGTATGTGATAGCCGTAGCTGTTTGTGGTAAGTGTGTGTGTCTGCATATACACAGGTACAGCATGTGTCAGCCATATACAGGAGGTTGTGGGACAGTCACAGACCGTACCTGCCAGGCTGTAGAGATCCCCATTACTGGCCATGGACACCCCTCCATGCATCCAACACAACCCAGTCATGCACCAGTCAATGTCTACACATACAGTCCTGGGATCTGTACCACAACCTGTGGATAAACGTGAGTCTGTAATGTTAACCTGAGGTGCATAGAATTGTCTGTTACTACAGATGGATATGAGCCATACTCACACTCCAATGTAATAACCACTGCTGACTGTTGCCGAGATCTGCATATGACCATTCAAAGGTGCTGTACTAACATTGTTTCCAATGCCCGTGTAATACCCAGTAACACAATAACCAGTCACTACACATGTATAACCCACGATCACTACAGCACACAGTATGTGCACTATCACAGAGCCATAGCAGATGTACATACATCCAAGGTGCTCATGTACAGATAATGCAGCACATTCAAGAGTGATAATCCCAACATACATATCTATATACAATATACATTATATATATATATATATATATATATATATATATATATATATATATATATATATATATATATATATATATATATATATATATATATATATATATATACAGCTATATACATACATACATATATATATATATATATATATATATATATATATATATATATGTAGATAGATACATACACACACAAACATGTGGCAGGGTTGGGAGCAGAACACAAACTTAAGCACTGTACCACACGACAGCATTACGCAGTTACAGAACGCGCTACCGTGATCAGTGGATCACATGATTCACACAGGCACACATCTAGCCTGCAGACAGCAGCATCAAAGGCAAAGGCCGCACGGATGTTATGGAGAGTGAATACTGTAAAAGCAATGTACTGTTGCCATGCAGCTGGAAACACACACACACACACACACACACACACACACACACACACTTGGCAGGGCTGGGAGTCGAACATACACCTAACTACCCTAACACACTACAGCATGATGCATTTACAGAATGCGCTACGGAGATTACTAAGCACAGCAGTCCTAGAGGCAGACATCTAGGTGCGTGTCATCATCCGCAAAGGCAAAGATGTCGGTAGGAAACTGCTGTGGTGTGAGGCGACTAAAAGCAAGACTGAGTCCCCAGGTGGACGGGAGCATGCGCGCAAACACACACACACACACACACACACACACACACTTGGCAGGGCTGGGAGTCGAACATACACCTAACTACCCTAACACACTACAGCATGACGCATTTACAGAACGCGCTACCAAGATTACTAAGCACAGCAGTCCCAGAGGCAGACATCTAGTTGCGTGTCATCATCCACAAAGGCAAAGACGTCGGTAGGAAACTGCTGTGGTGTGAGGGGTATAAAAGCAAGACTGAGTCCCCAGGCGGATGGGAGCATGCACGCAAACACACACACACACACACACACACACACACACACACACACACACACACACACACACACACACACACACTTGGCAGGGCTGGGAGTCGAACATACACCTAACTACCCTAACACACTACAGCATGACGCATTTACAGAACGCGCTACCGGGATTACTAAGCACAGCAGTCCCAGAGGCAGACATCTAGGTGTGTGTCAGGTAGGAAACTGCTGTGGTGTGAGGTGTCTAAAAGCAAGACTGAGTCCCCAGGCGGATGGGAGCATGCGCGCAAACACACACACACACACACACACACACACACACACACACACACACACACACACATACTTGGCAGGGCTGGGAGTCGAACATACACCTAACTACCCTAACACACTACAGCATGACGCATTTACAGAACGCACTACCGAGATTACTAAACACAGCCGTCCCAGAGGCATACTTCTAGGCGTGTGTCATCATCCGCACTGACAAGGATGCCGACAGGAACTGTATAGAGAGTGATCAGTCTGAAAGCATACAGACATATAACTGTCCCACGGTACACGTAGACAAACACACGGCAGTGGTGTGATCGTGGCAACGTAAGATTTACGGTGCACCACGACAACATGACATAGTCACGGGACGCCCCACAGACAGTACACCCTTCAAGATAGTCGACCAGTATGTACTCAGTAGGCATCCATCGTGATGTTGAAAATGGACATCTGTTGCCTGGATGACCACCATGGCTATACAGGATGTCAACAGCCATGCACAGAGGGACATCACCGACACAATGTGTCACTGGGCATGGCCACACGCTTAGTAATACATGTCCGTTTGGACTGTACTGTGTGTCGATCTACACAATGGCATACTGGGCATGCTCACACACTTAGCAGTTGCAAAGGGCCGTCTTGCATGCAGACGGAGTCACAACTTGGAAGGGCTCAGTTGGGACTGTCATGTGTGCCCATCTACACAACAGCGTACTTGGCACGCTCACACACTTAGCAGTTGCAAAGGGCCACCTTGCATGCAGACGGAGTCACAACTCACAAGGGCTCAGTTGGGACTGTCATGTGTGTCCATCAACACAACAGCATACTGGGCATGCTCACACACTTAGCGGTTGCACAGGGCCGTCTTGCATGCAGACAGAGTCTCAACTCACAAGGGCTCAGTTGGGACTGTCATGTGTGTCCATCTACACCACAGCGTACTGGGCATGCTCACACACTTAGCAGTTGCAAAGGGCCGTCTTGCATGCAGACGGAGTCTAGACAAGGAAGGGCACAGTAAGGTATAACTGTCCCCACGCACAGAGCGGTCACACACATGCAGTGACCAGTACACACTCAGCTGCCATCACAGCTGTCACAGGTGCAGATCCCAGATGTACACACCGCAGTCTATACTGTAGCCCTTGAGACATCACCATGTCATTGCTGCAGCAGTACACAGCCATACATTACCACAACACCGTGTGACACATGACCAGTGGAATGTATAGAGGTCTACAGCAACTGTGTAGGGTACACATGTACTGACAGGGTTCTAACAGGTGTTATGCATTGCAAGTATACCACTATACATGACCAGGTCAGCTCAAGACATACCAGGGGCCCCGGATCTTACACAGCTGTGACAGATGAGTGTTGCTGTACACCAACGAACACACATTTGGATATGTCAAACGTGATTGTAGTGGATGTGTGCATGGACCGCACACACACAACACATATGTACATAGCTAAGCCTTTGCTGTCCCCCATGCAGAACAGTGGCCTAAGCAATCATACACACGCAAATGGAAGGTGGGCCCATGCCTGTTGAATGCTCACAGTACAGGAGGTAGCAATGTTGACCGAGGACACATTCCGCTGTAGTAGTCGCCCATGACACCCATGATATCATACCACAGTCCATGTGTCATGTATGTCAACACACATGTCCACCAATAGCAATGCATACAAACATGGGTACAGGGGACACATGTAGGATCAATGCACATGTACAATCTGTACTGTGCATGCAGCAACCATGCATGTGCAGTGGCCGATGTCCGTAACACAGCTGTGCCTAACTACAACATGCAGTTGCAATGCAGCCCCATCATTGACACCTGTATATGGTGACATACAGACAGTACAGTTGGTTGTACATCACGTATGGAGGGATCTGTGTACATAAAGTGGTGATCCACCTGTGTAGATGTATGTGTGCCTGGGATGGCTCACAGGTGTGTCACACGCCACCCTACCATGCCATGTGCAAACAGTACACTATGTCACTGTTACTTGATGGTGATGAGTTAACGCGTACACAGCGGTCAGGTGTAACCAACTGTATGTCACGTGACACCTGTATCACTGACATCCTCCCGTGTGCACATAGCCACACAATTGCAAGACATAGCGTTGGTACACATACTGCAGACAGTACCGCTGCATGTCTATCAAATGGATCATCATATGGCAGGTGTACCATTCCCAGCACTGCCATGTGTGTCTGCTTGTGTGACCACACATACCACGTATGGTGGGGACTACGTCCCAGATGTAACACATCCCTGTACACCGTTGTAGAGATCTGTACATACTGCAGTGTGGAAAGCATGAGGTCGGCAGGTGTGGTGCATCACACACATCGGCTATCCGTACACACATATCTGGTCAACACAGTGTGTGTGTGTATGTATGTATGGCTGTCTGGTGCTTGGTGTGAGGGTGTATGCTACCATACTGTGGAAACAAGATCACTAACCCCTCATGGTGATGCAGTCTACTACCCTGTTGATGCCATCGGTCCCAGCCATACTGGCTACCTGTGCATGTCCCTTCTCTGTGCCACGTCATGTGGGTGCAAAGTACTGCGAGGGTGATGACCACATAGGCAAGGGTCCACACATGAACACTATGGGGTGTGTTATAGTGCTGTAGACCCCGTGAATGTGGCCATGTTCCTGTACTGTGACAGGGTATTACTGCTACACAGTGTGGCCTCATGCTATCAGGTGGCCTCTAACGTCATCATTGGCCTGACCGCTGTGTACAACCCCTGCACCATGTCAACATACCTGTAATGTTTCCCGGTATGTATGTCACATCTCTGTCCGCTGTAGCCTGTTCAACTGACCACATGCTTCAGGTGCAGTATATGTGCGGACATCTGTGTCATGTTCGGACATCTGTGTCATGTTCGACTGTCTAACAGTCAGGTTGAGGGTACATTTAACATGCTGATATTGCCATACGTGCCTGTGAGTACTCCACAGTTACACATGGGGGACTGCAAACACTACTACCTGTAGGCACATACCAGTACACCATAGGAGGGAACCAGGGCATTACCAACATGCTGTTACTGTTGTCACCGAGACTCATACTGTGAACATATCACAATGCATGCTGCACCTGGACTACATGGTATGACTGGTGCATGTTGACAGTACACCACTGATGTCACATACACATCTCTCAGTATTCACACATGTCCAGTGCAACATACACATTCCTCAATATGCATACACAAGTAATGTTAGATACACCTCTCACATCTCAGTATTCACACACGACCAATACAACATACACATCCCGCAATATGCATACACAGGTAATGTTAGATACACCTCTCACTATTCTGTTCACCCTGTGCATCAGACCATATGAGCATATCCCTGCACCGATGATGTGGATGACAGGGATGCAGCACAGGCTTCATCATATGCACAGGGTGATACTGTTTGCCAGGGGCATAGGCTGCTCCAATGGATGACATCATGTGTGCGGGTAAGGGCCAGTGATTTGAATGGACGTCTGTTCCATATGCATGTGGGTGTTGTGGAGCCCTACAGTTGTGTTTGCTGTGTGCATGTATGTGTGCACACAGTTCTGTCATTTGTGAGGCCTACACAAGTGTATTATGGACAGCTCCAGATTGTACAGACCAGGTTGTACAGCTCACTGTGACCGGCCACGGCCACGTGTCCTGTGCCTGCCAGGGGTTGCACGGGCACTACCAGGCAGAGGTACAGAATGGCTACTGTCCAACGACACATGGCCACTGGAACCATGTCCCCACTGGGAATGTCCAGGGCCACGTCCACGTGGCCTGCTGTGACCTGGTGTGGACATCACAGCACCAGCTGCACTGCTACTGCTACCGGCACTATGGGAGCGGCCATGTGAGGTGGCACACTCATGTTGACCTGCACTAGGTGGTGTAGCTGGCCTACGTCCATGTGTCCTACGCCTCAACCCTACCAGATGTTCCAGCACAGACAGTTCACACTCATGGATTGCCATGCCATGGTCAAGCATTCTAACCATGTCACCCAATCGCCTGTCCAGAACATCAGCAAGCTGCTGTTGAGCACCTGCCAATGCCTAGATGTTGTTGTTTAGGGTACTGATAGCAGCCCTCTGCAGCCTTGTCCCTTCTCTGTTCTGCCGTTTGGCACATGCCTGTGCTGCCATTACAGTCTGGAACATGCATCTGGTGATCCCAGCTGCTGCGCTATGTCCTACAGGTGCATGTCTGCCAGAGGTCCTCCTATGAGCAGCACCAGCCACATGCCTGTGTGGCACATCTGCAGTCGGTATACTGCCACCATGGTGTGGAGACACACCTTCTGTAGCCACCACACGTTCCTGTTCAACGCTGACTGTCCTTCCTCTATGGTCACTGTAGATGCGGTATATGTTGGCAGCTGAACTGTGTGCGGGGAAGAGGGGGACATAGCTGGGATGGCAACCGTTGGCACAGATTCCACCCCTGACATCCCTACCTGTACCTCGTGCATATGTTCATCACTCCTAGCATCTGTAGGGACACTATCAGATGGACCGCAGGAGGGTAACGCACCTACATCACCTGTGAATGCAAAGAAATACTCTACATTACAATAGACACACACACACACACTGACACACACACACTGACACACACACACACTCTGACACACACACTCTGACACACTGACACACTGACACACACACACACACACACTGACACACACACTGACACACTGACACACACACTGACACACTGACACACCATGCATGTGAGATGACAGATGGCATGCAGCATGCTTGTGATACAGCTGACAGCATGCAGCTCAGACATCAATAGTGTTTGTAAGCATACCCCCTGGAATGCACACTACAGCAGGCAGGTGTCATATCATTATCCATGCAATTCACACAATCATGGTAGTATGCATGCATCACCGTGATACACCATGTGGACCAGAACAGGATAACAGTACACATGGCTGATGTGACCTTGACATGTACTCTGCTGACATGTTCATTAATATGCATGCATGCCTGACACAATGGTGTTGTGACACATGTACAGCATCGTACTGGGTATCACATTGCGTTGTTGTCCATATGCCCTACAGATAGAATGCATGTTGAGCAAATGTGCATGGGCATGGTAGGGGACTGGGCCGTCTACATTGCTGTACAGTGTGATATACAGACACTGCCACTGCATGGCATCATGAGGCGTCTCTATTGCTAAACAGTGCATGTTATGTACACATTGCATATCCAGAACTGCATGCATACCCATGACATACATGTGGATTGTGACCTACGATGCTGAGGTGTATACACACCCAACCATGCTGTGTCATGTGACAGGTCACTGGAGGACATACAGATGACATCCCTGCATGATGACTACAGAGTGTTAGCTGCCTGGCAACCATGTCCACACATAGCAGACCTGTCATGTCACCATTTCACACATGACATTGATGTACCACGCACACATGGTGCACAACTAACAGTGATGTCCTACGGCAGGGGGGAAAAGTACAGTTTCTGTGGCCTGGTGTCACTGTCAGTGGAATCTGTGAAGGTGACTACCATCATGCTATGACACAGACATCATGTTCAACACAACTTATGAGGTACATGTCACTGACACCTCCACTAGCTGTGCATGGGCATTTATGATGTGCAGCGTACCACATCACCTGTACAATCGGTCTAGTACAGCTGTACTTGGACCATGTGTGGACAAAGTGGGACAGGGTGTATCCACATCCCATCTTCTGTGTGGCTACGTGTCTCTGGCCATCCCCCATGGCCACGTGTGCACATGTGTTGGTCATGTATGTGATGGCCGTCTATCACACATGTCTGTGTTGTCCCATATGACATACACCCATAGATGTTGGTTATGTCACCATCCACAGGGCTATGCAGACAACAGGTGTATGTATGGTATGTGGGGTATGGGTTATGAGAAATTGTGACAATATTGCAACCAAAACACTACGTGTCTCAGACATGTCGGATGGAACATCACAATGTGTGAAACCATTGCAAGGGCATATAACACAAGATGCCTGTGGTCTGCCCATATCACTGCTCACTGTGCGGTACTGGTTTGTGTACCACACATGTTGTTTCACTGTATAGTACATATGCCTCCATTGTAGAACACCTCCACCGTTGTATGCACAGCTGGACACACATGTAGCAATGACAACTACTGTAGTTTCCTGTCTGTGTATCATTTCAGTTGTATATATTGCACATGGGTGGCCTGTGTGGATGATGGATGATGCGACCTGTATATCCATGTATTAACTGGCCACATGGCAAATAGATCTATGCTTTGACATGCCTGATACTGATGATAGACTCACCTGCAACGGACTCTTGTCTGTGCGGCAAGCCAGAGGTACCTGTATAGGGTGAAAGCAGTATGAACATTATCCATGACTGTATGACAGCCACAGGTTGCACAGTGCAGGTTAACACATTCACCTGTACAATAGCATATAGTCAGCACATGTGTGCATACCATACCTCTTAACCTCTTAGAACAATAAATGTGGACAAAGCCTACTATGATGGGGGACATATAGGGACAACTGTGACATATTGCTCTTACTAACCTGGATATTTGATAGGCCAATAGGTTTGCATGCACATGGGTTTGCAACAGAATGTGCAGTCATAAATACAACTGTATGTCATCATGTAATGACTCCATTCCTCAGCTATTTTCCAGAAAGGGACAGATATTAAGGGGAACACACTAACAATATGAGGCAGACATCTGGACATCCTGCAAATACCCGTACAGGTCAGAAGTATGGTGCATACACAGGGTAGCATAAAGCTTGTGTGTTCACATACCTTGCATATGTTGTTACATTACATGATGTACACTGACACATGCACATACGTGGGATATACTGGCCATATGTTCAGTACTGACTTACCAGGCAACTCCAGGCTCATTGGTTGGGAGACACCCACCTCCATGATGGCAGCTACTGCTTGTGGGGGCTGTTCCAAGGGTGTTCCCAGACTGGCCAGTAGCTCCTCTGTGTGTGTGAGTGGAGGCTGGGTTGGTGGCCCACCACCCGTACCACCTTGTTCCCTGGCGATTGCAGTGGCACGCTGTTTTGCATGACGTATGAGGTCCGTGCAGTGTCTGCGCACCTGCTGGTAGGTGCGGTTGTGGCTGCCCACTTCGTTGACCCTCTTGTGAAGATCCTGCCACAGGTCATCCTGCTGCTGTGCATGCTGTGGCACGTGGCTAAATAACACCTCGTAGTTCTCATGGAGGTATGGTATTACGACATCATCCTCCTGTCAGCTATATGCTGGTAGGCGTGTACGTGACATTATCTGTAAGACATGTAAGACATGATGAAGGTGACAGGTCACATTTACAGACATGTACAGTGATACTGCTGCACATACATTCTAGTACATTCGCACAGTTATCTTTTCAAATCAACATGACACTAACACAACTGGCATGTATGTGTCCCACACATGTAACACCCAGTATGCATTGGATATCATCCCCATATATGTGTGTCACCTCATTAGTGTTCCTACTGCATGTGACGTCAGTCTCCATGTGGACATGTCTGTTTGCATGCACTGGTGTTCTTACTTATCTACCCATGCCTGATGTATCCATGGTAATGCTGTTGACCTAGATGCTGTGGATATGTCACATATCAACACAGACACAGCCTTACTGGACTTGGGCAGTGACAATGCACCAGGTACGCATGGAAACCTGTACATGCATCTGTTTTTCCATAGACATGTACACTGCACAGCTGTTCAACATCCTGCCACAGATCACCTGTGTTGCACATGTGATAGACATGGGACAATGGCTAGTCGGACATCATTCGCAGGTAAGGTTATCGGCTATGGCATGTACGGGCTGGGTTTCCTAGCTGTATCCAACACCCATTATGCCACCACGAGGGGCATCAGTGACACATTACTGATCCAGATAGATGATACTACATCTTACCATATGGCCATCACACCATGTATGGCAGGGATGATATGTGCAGCTATGTGGACAGGGCTGCATGGTATGGCGGGAGTATGTCACAGGTATGGCACAGGGATCTGTCCAGCATGTGGCCATCCTAGTCATAGGGCGGTGGTTGTCCATGACATATGTCTTTCAGATCAGGCTATGGACATGTAGCATGTCTAACAGCATAGTGTGGCATATGTCTGTATGCAAGGTGGATAGCATGCTGCATACTGGAGGTGAGTATTCTGGAGGCTGGTATCGGCCATCCACGCATGGGCCCTACCCCTGGAGGGTGATGTGTATTCCAATATTGGTCACAGGGTTGCTGTGTATGCCTGTCCAATGAACTCCGTGCTCATGGATACCACCCTGTCATGTCATGGGTACCTCGGATGACTACCTAAAGGGCCAGGGAGATGTTTCCAGCTCAGGGAGGTGTACTACACTACACCATTCCTAACACAGTGTCCATACTGTTGACCACAGCCTAGGTGTTTCTTAATGGGTACAGGGGTATTCCCCTAGTGGTGTCATTGCTGATATCGTCCACCAGAATGTGCACATATGTCACACACATCACACACACAGCACATTCTGTAACACAACACTGTGACAACAATTGCCCATAGGTCATGGCCATTCACATCATCACATACACAGATGGCTGACATTTGTCTGTGTGGTATGGGTTACAATGCGGGTGGGGTACAACACATTAACCCTGGTTTACTGTAGCTGACACCGTGTGATATGCACATGTCACTGTAGCACCTTTGGTAGTTGTGAGTTTGTCAACAGGCCACTAGTAGAGCACTCCTGTGACATACACAGGCATCTGTAGCCAAACATCAATACTGTCTTGTACATCTGTACTGCTAACGTCTACATTGATAATGGTTCATGGACCTGCAGACCATACCCGGCAGTGTTCTGATGTGGTGCCACCAATCATGACTGTTGTCAACACTTGTGGGTTGATAGTATACAACACCCTATCTGTAATGTATGGGCATGCTCAGCACTTATTCAGAGCTTCTTGGCACGTTATGAGCTACTGCTTAGTTTAACACCCATTTCATACCAGTCCTCACAGGTACACTGTCTGTCCATACATTTCCAGCTTGATAACTGTACAACAGCTGTCGTACACACATCACAAACATACCTCGTGAGACATGGTGGTTTCTATGGCCTGTCCACCTGCCACGTACCACTTATATACAGGCATGTCCAACTGGCACGTACCAGTGCTATTGCCTATCACTATGATGACTATGTTGTACATGTGGCAATAGAGCTATTCTCATGTCCACAGTCAATGCACACCTCCCAACATACAACAGTACAGCCTGTGGGGGGTGCACTTATGCAGCCCTGCTGGGGGTTATACTGTCACTAACCCTGACTGCACCTGACAGTCATGTGGTGTTGTGCAACATTGGCAACGCACCCCACACATCACATGGTCCCACATGATCCCCACCACAGGCCACACATATGGAGACACCATGTACAGTACCCCTCCATACTCTGTGTGGGCACCGACGACAGCCCACATCGCCAAACGCAACCACACCAACCTATAGCCCACAGACACGTGTGCCCATCACATACAGCCAATAAGGTGTCATAACATACACAACACACCTGTCTTAGGTGACTGTCGGCGGTCACACTGCTGTTCCACTCAGCAGGCTACACAAGGCGATAGTCACTTACATCCTGCTGTCCAGTAACTGGTTCTGCAACATAACCTATGCACACATGCCACAAGTCAGCAGGTACGATGTGACTCCCCTTCCATGTTTGTGTGACTGAAGTTGTCACTCAGGGCACAGACTACGTGTGCAGATACATGCAATAGGCCACCAATGTTGTCACCCTGATGGTGTGGTCCACGCCCTGGGAAGCATTTTGCGGTCATCCGGACCTGTTACCACTGTACTACGAACGACTGTGTCACTCCCAACAGTTGTCCATGCTTCTGCTGTCATTCCACAGGCATCTAGTATACGTCCACTTTGACAGACCCGGCCAAACAACATGATGCTGTGGCACAGTTGACCTGCACCTGTCAGCCCTGGGAGTATGGATCACATGTTGGACTCTTGCTGCTTTTATACTGCCTGTCTTGCACAGTGCCCACTAACAGTCACCACCAGAACGGGAACTGGCTAGCGAAGCATGTGGTCATGTCACACAATGCTTGACATCATCCTCTGTGATGCACGCAGGCAAGGCACACCTGATACTGCACCACTGCAATATCTCTGCAGTGACTGGGACCTGCCTCTTGGCTCTGCGGAGCACACCTGCAATGACTGGGTATAGACAGACAGTACCTCTCAGGCACGTACCTGAACTGGCATACCCACAGCTGAGGTGTCCTCATATTCCACTATGTTGTACACACATCCCGGCTGGTTACTTCGCACAATGCATCACAGGTGCTCCATGTGCATATAACTGTGTCCGGAACTACTGCTGCTACTAATGTGAAACTGTCAGTAACCCACACTTAACTGTGATAGCCGCACATGTACTGACACATTCGGCGTACACTGTGCGTGAGTCATAACCTCTGCTCAGCTGGTTCGATACATGCACCACCTCCAAGACCAACAGTATCCTTGACATGGACACTAACAACATGTGACTGCTGTTCCACACCTGCGGTTATCCCCTCATTGGTGGAATCCAAACATCTGCTACCCACCCTTGTTAGCCACATACCGGCACCACACACTTCATGGCATACACAGTAGATGAGTACTACAACACCAACTACAGATGTCATATGACAGCGGTAGTTGTTGTCGTGACACACGTGCAGGTGGACAATGCACATGCAAATGCTGAGACATACCCCAGTGCACTTCAATAGCACGTACACGACAATGTTCATGCTATTCCACACAGAGCCATGTTACACACTAGAATACAGATGAAACTCTGGGGGTGCAGTGCCATGGACATACTTTACAACAACAGGTGGGGGCTGTTACACAGTGGTGTATATTCCCATGTGCAGGATGACACACTGGTCAGCCTCGGTAGGGCCACAGGATCCCACATCACATACACCATAACTAGCTACGTACACATTACTGTGACACATTCAGAGATGTACCACAAGGCATTATGGTGGTATGTCGGTAGTCGTACGCAATACCCACATCTGCTCACACATACAACTGTCACTCTGGAACATGACAGTAACAGGTGATGTTGACAACATGCTGTCTGATGGCTTCATTGCTAACATTACACCCTCTCACTCCCTGCAGGGCCACATTCCTTGCAGTTACATTGTGGTGTACCTGCAGTCACACCTACACAGTACTGACCTGCACTCTATATGTCCTAGGACACAGGCCCCTTGTCACCCTGCAATATCCCAGGCTGTGATGTCCACAGAACTCTGAACAGCATGTCTCCCCACTGGGACACCATATTCAGTAATAGCCTTGTACCAGACATTGTGACCCCTGACTGGCACACAGCGACAGTAACACTCCTCACAGGTGGCGCCACACTGTACGACTGGGACTATTGCCCTACACACCTCACTGGACTGTTATGCACGGCTATAGGGCACATCATCCTGGACATCATTCGTCGAGTCTTTGTTGTGCTCCAGTCCTTTGATGCCAACTGGGTTGGTCTTGTTGGGGCCACAGCATGCCTCCTACACCTGTTGAACACCTTTCCTACAGTCGCCAGAGTAGTTGATGATGACACGGGTGTCCACACAGCCTGCATTGTCCTCTCGCCGCCATTCAGCACCGTTCTCCATTCTGGTATTGACTACATACACATCCACCTGCACATCACAACCTATGTCTCCGGATGTTATGCAATGTGGCTAATGGATGGGACACACACACTGTGGGTGGCATACCATATCACATACTGCAATCCAGTTACACTTGGCTTACCACAGTCCTCAGTCACAGGGCCCTCATGTTCGGTATATGCTTCCCTGAGGTACAGGCTACCACTGAGGGGACTTCCCTGCCTAGCTTTACAGACCACTTTATACCCAGCACCATTGTTGCTCCACCAGTTGATACAGACCCCAACCATATGGGTGTCACTGTGACAGATACTGATATGAACATCATGGCCTCTACCTGCATGACACTTGGTGTGAACATCACCTTTGCAGTACACCATCCTCCCACTGGTTATCACATAGGTGCTAGTCCCCTAAATTCATGTTGCATTGTACATGTTTGTAAGACGCATGTATGTCGCACACACTCCTGTGATTACCACATTGCCACTGTGGCATGGATATCCTTCTACGTGTTCACACATGTCTGTACTGGGTGTGTAGCTGGTACATAGGCACCCATTGTACCTCTGAACACCGGACGTATACACACATCCATGGGTACAACACCACACATAGGGTGTACCTTACACAACAGCTTTACATAACCCAACATTAAAACACCATGATGTTTATTGAGCTACAACTGTTAATGTATGTGGCTTATGTACAGACACCACGTCTGTACACATTTGCAGACTACATACTCAGGGGTGACGTCTGCTGCAAAAACAGGGCCCATGTCTGCAAATATGTTTATGGATATACTTCGCATACACGACTTACACAATAGCCACTATGACCTTGATGATCATGGATATGTGCACACATGCGACTGTGTGTGGCATGTGCTTGGGGGTTGCATTCCTAGACCGGACACTCACCATGCTTTGGGACATGATTCCTATGTACATCACACATGGACAGTCAGTAGCAGTGTTCATGTGATACCTCGCTTGCTGGATGGTTGACACATGTATGCCAGGGATCACTGCAGTGGCTGTACTGTGCAGTGATGCAGGTTACACATGGCTCTTATGTTCACAGGATACTACCCTGGAGAGGTGCCACTGGTGTGCACACTGTAGTTGTTGTTACACATTGACTTGTCAGACTGCATGGTACCCCACTATGAACCTGTGCAGCTATTACATGTCCTTTGTGCATGGTTACTGGTATAACCCTTCCAGTTAGATTGGCTGTCACGCTATTACAATGTCCCGTGACTACAGGCCATATGTATACTGTTATTGTACACGCCAATCATGTTCATGTTTGTCTGTCACGTCTCTTCTGCTATTCTAGTATGGGAGTAATGTTTGTGTCCTTTGCAAATGCACAGAGTGGAGTACATAGTTATTTCATCATAACTGTTTATACATATCTTAATTACATACTACTCACATCACTATATGATACCTTTGGTATGCATCATATGCCCGTTCTCCTGTGTAACATATCAATCTACTGTACTATACATTACACATGTTTTACATGGTATCACATAATTCAACCATTACTTGCACAGAGGGTCCACCTTAGACATGGCATTGACGTTATATGCCCTTACACATGTGTACTGTTACAGTATATCTACATATACTATCCCCTGCTATGGCACGTACTTATTGGACATACCCTGCCACTGACGGCGGGTCGTATGACATTGTTCTGTTTAACGTTGTCATGTTGCATCCCTTGTGGTGTCTGTGCTGTTTACCGTGTGGCCCACTGCTGGCCGCACATCTTCTACAAGCATTAGTACGATCGGCGAGACATCACTACATAAATACCATTCCCCACTTTATGCATGGCGGACACTGTTAATTACTGCAAACCAGGCTATGCATACACTGACATTATGTAATACAGAACATACTATACATACAGTTAGTGTTATACATACCTTGATATCGTTCTGGTGTTTCGTCAATATCTCGCTCTTCTGTATCACTCTTTCAACTGTTATACGGTATGAGCATACAGTTTGCATATCTGGCAAGTCATCCTTATATATGTCTATACCTGCAACATGTGGTTTACTGCCGCCAATTGGTGATCCGGTGTGACTAATTACGTGCACATCAGCTGTGCAGCTACTCCATTCGCCTATTACGCGGCAGCAGTGGGGTATAATTGAATTCTCCACCTGGGTGTTGGCCATTTGCCCTGCCTTCGGTGAGACGGCCTGTATTGTGTTTTGTTGTGTGTAATCGCAACTGCTTTGTGTAGAGCCAAGTCTATTTTGGGGTCATGTCCCCCGTGGATTGTGTGTGACGACTTGAGTATGTGGTTCTACCTGTGACTGTACCTGTCATCCCACCCGTCTGATAAAGGACTATTGCAAACACCTGTAACATCGCCGTTTGTTCTGTTATACGACGGATACAATTTTGCATGGCGCCTTTAAATGTCTCTCACAAGGTATGTCAACGGTTCAGCGGATGTAATTGACTAACTAGATGTTTGGGCTGTGGTTACGGTCTGTATTGCTATTGTTTACAGTGTGGAGGATGTAGGCGGGTGTACGTAGCATATACGGTTTTGTGGGGCTTGCATTTCTACGTAGTCCATATATATATATATGTGTGTGGGCCCCTTCCGTAATTACAGTGCTATCACTTAATAGACTTCTATTACGGGAATTTACTTTGGGCCGTTGTTAATTGGTTTCTATATGGTATGCAGGTGCGGTTGATACTTCCATACCTCCAGATGTACGGCGATATGTGCAGGGATATTTGTAAATGAACGCTATCCCGTGTATGTCTGTCCCAGATATTTGCAGTCATTGCAGTGGTGTTGGTGTCAGACCCTCTGTCACATGGCTTGCCACCTTTTCATATGGCCATAGTTGGACACTTGCGGGTCACACAGTGGTGTTTACAGGCTGACATATGGCCATAGTCAGTACACAGGATAGCACATAATTTTATCCTCATTACATACCTATTGTTCTTGATCCTTCACTAGTTATTGGTTTGCATGTAACATTTCCGTTTCTTACATACAGGCATGAGTATTTCCTGCAACTATTGCATATTATGTGGGACATACAAATGTCTACACTCACGGACAGTTGCCCTTTCTAATGTTTCATGTCAGGACACACCTGCCCAGGGGGGGCTGTCCCTCCCAATGTGGGGCAGGTGTTTACCACATGCCTACGGATAGCTATACCCGCACCTACCGTAATCATCTACCTCTGAGTTGCCACCTACAGACACACTATGCGGACACACACACACTTTAGTCACACGGGAACACACATGGCACCCTCAACACACACATACACAGGCTACATCACTCACAACCACAGTTGTACATAGTACCTACGTGGACCGCACCATCGACAGTGGTGATTACATGTCCTTACTATCGTCCTATTGCTCGCAGTTCTACTGTTCCAGTACTGTGTTATTTCTGTCTTTTATCCTCTTCGTTACGCGTGTCGGTGTGTGACATGTTCCATAGATGGCTGTATCCTGTTTATTTGTACCTCAAAGGTGTTTAGAATGTCGTCCACCTATCTATATATTTGCAGATGCCAGTGACCCCTTGTATATTGACATATATCACACTATCGCCCTTTCTATCTGTATCATATATGTGTAGATATATATATATAAATATATATATATATATATATATATATATATATATATATATATATATATATCTACATATATATCTCGGACAGGGGTGGTGACAGGCACGCTACGCCTTTCATTGTGTGTTTGTCAGTGTATACTGTGTTTCCTGGACTCCGCACATTTGTGTCTGTACCTGTCACATTACACACCTGCCATAGGTTAAGATTACCTCCCATCCCACTTTGCGAGGGACAATCCCTCTTTGTGCAGTTGTGTCCTGCGAAATATTTGTGAACGTAGCAAATGTCCTGCGACTTTGGGACAAACATATTCCCTATAGTTTATGTCATAGTTGCATGACACACTTATTCTGTATCTGACCCACCTACATGTTACAGGACACGGAACACGTACCTGCAACCATTAATAGACTATAAGCTTTTTATCTATGCAAAACACTGTCATTCTGGTTTTCATCCTGGCTGGGTGTGTTTCGTCCTGCTGACATTGGTCATTTGAACTGTGGCAACCCTACCATACATACATCTTGCCTAGCAATAGTGTTGGGTGATCGTGTACATGACTGCCTGTTTCATTCCTGGTAGTGGTCGTTTTACCCTTCAGAGCAGGCGCTATTTGTTCAGGTGTGACTAATGCTGGTGTCACCTGTTCTGCACATCATTGACCGTGATCTGCGCAGTGGTCAGTGATCTGCGCAGTGGTCGGTGACACTTAGCCCTGTTTCGTGCATATCCATATAGTTGTAATTAAACATCGCTTACCAGCTGTGGGCAATGCTTATTCCCGCTAATGTGTGCTACACATATTCTGATGACCTGCATCCGGAATGCATTACCCGTGCCGTCGGGATTATGTGACATCCATTGCAGGACATGGGACCGGGAACATGCACGACAGTCACTGCATGTACCACTTGGACATCTGGGGGTTGTACACGAATTATGTAAATTTGTATGTGCAGTACACAATAGCAGTTACTCCACACTACACTCACATGGAAGACTCCGATAGTTTACAACTTGATGAGTCCAGTTAATGGTATGTCCATGTGATGTTTACTGGCTGTACTCCAGCACTGGGTATGTATATCACAATTAGGTACACCTGATTATTTGCTACACCTTCATACGACCGTGGATGCAGCATGCCGGGGTGACTAATGCCTGTCATGGGTACATCCCCTGCCTTGACACTACATCCATGATTACATTTTGAGGAGCCCCTCAGTAACACGGTGGGTAATCAGTGATGACTGTGTGTAGGACAGTGCTTACACACATGTGCTCCCACAATTGCCTCTGCTCCAGTACACGACAGTTGCTTACTCGATGTTGTGGCGACGGGTGTCACTGTTTGCACCATTTGGTGTTTTGCCTCTGACAATCGGGTGTGTACCTACCGATGTACCTGGGAACCTATACACACAGCACCGACAGATGCTGATGGGCGCATCTACTGTTCAGGTGTTGACAGTTCCATGTTCCCATGGCTGTTGCGTGTACAATGTTTGCGGGCTGCCTATGTAGCATTCCACAGTGGGCCACCTATACATCACAATTTACAGGTAGTCATGCTTGTGTGCCATCCATGTTACTGTGTGCATCTGGGGAGGGGTGTCAGTCCATGGGAGCCTACACTGTCAAGGTATGTGCTATACGTTCCCTCTTTGCCAAGGCGTAGGCATATTGGGCACGCCTCCGTCTGCCTACTGGGGCTGGCACAGTGTGTTCATGGTCTGGATCCCTCTGTGCCTGTGTTGGCCTTGGCACTTGCGGTGGGCTGTGAGGCCCTACCCCATTATGACCCAGCAGCAACTGTTTCCGCAGGATCATATTATGTAGCATGGCACATACTATGAAGATGTGGGCACACGTGTCTGGAGAGTACTGCAAGGCTCTACCAGATGTGTCCAAGCACTGGAACCGTGATTTCAGCATCCCGAACACGCGCTCTATGATGATTCTGGTTTGTGCGTGTGCCTCATTATGGTGTTCTTGCATTGGTGTGTGTGCATTTCTGATGGGGGTCATCATCCATGGCTCCAGTGCATAGCCAGCATCCCCCACAAGGTGACCTTGTGGGATGTCCCCCCTGACAAATACTTGATACAGCTGTGAGGCATGCCAGATATGGGAGTCGTGGTAGCTTCCAGGGCTGCCAGCACACACATCCATGATAATGCCCTGGGCATTGCACACAACCTGGCAGTTGATGGAGTGGAATCTCTTGCGGTTTATGTAGCGCCTACCATACTCACCGGGTGGTGACTTAATTTGTATATGTGTGCAGTCTATCGTACCCAGTACCTCTGGGTAGTTTGCCACACGGTGGAAGTGACGCATATTGCTGGCCAACTCCTCCTGAGTTTGGGGAAAGTGTATATGCTCATTGGCATGTGGTAACATGGCATCCAGGAACTGGCGTAGTACCCTGGATGCCATTGCCTGTGAGATCCCCATTATGTCTCCAGTTGGCCTTTGAAAGGTACCTGTGGCTAGTATTCGCAAGCTTACACATACCTTCGTGTCCACTGGGATGGGTTCCCCTCTGTTGTTTCTGGTTCTCAGGCATGGCCGGCACAGCTCTACTATTTGCTGTAAGATGTCCCTATCCACCCTGTAACGCCCTACTATCTCCAGATCATGTAGCCCCAGGTAGGCTACCCTTGGTCTGAACACTCTTCTCCTCCTCCGAGGCCTACGGTGGTTGTCGGCATCATCCTCCACAACACCGTCGGTCTGTAACACATGCTGATGAATCACAGCTATGGCAGCTCCCAACATGTACATTTTAAAAGTTCCCCATCTGTTTACACCTATGGTGCGGTGTTTGGGAATACACAGGTGTGTGTTGGGTGCTTTCACACTTTATACTGTTTTGCTGTGAACACTGATGATGTCATAGGGTGTGTATGTATGATCGTGGCTACAGGGTATCTTCTGTGTTTTATTTACAAAACCACTATTGTGCTGCCTTTGGTGTTGCATTACATTTGGATGCCGTGAATTACCTCCTGCCCTTCCATTTAAATTTGTGCATGTTACACCTACCATTTGCTGGCATGCATCCAGCTGCCTGCTTTCATTTGTACTTTCCTAGACTTGGCTTATCTTGCGTAATGTGTGCTATTGCCGATCTACTGTGGGTTTGCTTTGCTCTGCTATGACAGTTCTCCTATCTTTGCATTCCAGGTCCTCCAAACCTTTCTTTGCAATCCTATGCCTCCCCTATCCTGTTTTGCAGGTTTCTGTATGCAGGCTTGTCTACTGCCGTCGATTGGCCGCCATGTGTTGATTGGTGTTAATTGCTCATTAGTACGCCAATTACCCTGCTTCGGCATTTCCTTCTTTTCTTCCCCTGACCTTCCTGTTTGTGCTATTGTTCACGGCGCGTGCATCCGCTTACCGGGTTTTGGGCACAAGTTCATCCCCGTACACATGCGCTTTCGGGCACCATGTGTGCTCACAGCTGAACGGTTCTATACCCTCCTCCCCACCCCTGTCCTTCAGCTTTGCTTAGCAACGGGCAGGCCAGATTTGCATTGCTCCAATGTGCTTACTGATACGGTGGCACACCCCTCTTCTGATGTCATGTATCACCTTTGATACACTCCTCGGTGTTATAGTGCTGCGCCGTCAGGTACATCCTTAATCCGGCGGGATGTTTGCGATTCAGTATTACCTGCCTCATTTGCATGGCATTGACTACTAATTCATAGTTACAGCGCTGAACAGTGTAGTGGGCCCCTGGCAACCCTTGCGCCTTGCTTGTGGTGTGCCATGCCTACCATTGCATATTATGGTGCAATCCTAATTTGTTTTTCATTGTGATTTTCTGCCATTTTTATATATTTCCTTTGTATTCCTGTTTGCACACACATGCCCTGCGGTTGTACTGTGCGTTACTGTGGACATGACATTAAATGTTGTTTTTTAGGTGTTGTGCATCTTTTCTTGTGCCATTGGCTGTGTATTTGTCCATTGGCATATGTTAACTTTGTAATACATGCGTGTGGTCCGCTTCCATAACTCCGATGTTCTGTTTGGGAAAATGTAAACCGTGTTTTTTGGTTTACATTTCCATGGGCTTGCGCTACGCCTGCACCACTTCGTGAATTGCTGTATGCCTTCATTAGCATGGTGCGACACTGCGCATGGGGTGATTTGCATACCTATGCCGAGGGCTGCATAGCTCTGGTGTACGCTGTTAGTGCACGTGGGATTGGTTCGTACCCGAATCGCTCGGCGGACATATTTGGCGTTATGCCGCCTACGCTACGCCTGCGCCTGGCGCAAGCTTCATGAATCCGGGGGATGTCTTTTCAGAAGTATAAGTTGAAGTTGGTGAACTGAAGAGTGGGAAAGTAAAGGAAGACAGTACACCTACACTAAATTCATATTTCATTTGTAATCACTCATTGTCTCCTGTACAGTCCTTTTAGTCAAATTATTTTAGTAATAATCTATTTGTTGTTGGATTATTTAGTGTATGCTCCTCTGTTGCATTTAATTTATCAAAATGACATATCTGACATGTTTGGGATCTCTTAAGGGTAACTAAATATTGGATATTTTCTAAGTCAACATAATAATTGTCTACACTACTAACATTCCATCTGATATATAAAATACTATAGAGCAGTAATAGAATAATATAGAATTTCATATCTCTTTTAAGAAAATTCTCCATATAATAATTTAACATATGGAGCTCAGCTGATATTGTTGGTTAAAGGTATGCGTGATAATCCAATAGATATATCTTTATCTTTTGGATTAGGAATGACTTTCATTCCATGTTTAATGGAAAATTCATATTTACTTGTATTTGATACTTTAGAATTAATGTTTTATAGAAGTACTTTTTTAAAGCCTGACCAGAATTTTACCCTACTTAGATTTAAAGAAGAAAGAACGTTAAATTACACTCCCAAGTTTACACACATAAAAATAACATCTAATGTTTTCAGAGAATATGGTATATCTATTATAATCAAAATATAAAAAAAGAAGCAAAACGCTTCTTCCAACAATAACTTGAAATGGATTTAACATTCTTATCATTAAATACTAATGGCTTAAATAATGCAAATAAAAGATCAAACTTACTAAAATATTTAAATCTAAATAAGGCACAAGTAGTATTTCTTCAGGAAATGCATTTTAAGACTAATGATAGCTTTATTTGGAACCCTAAGGACTATACAGTCTTAGCTCAATCCTCCTATAGAACAAAGACAAAAGGAGTATCAATTGTCTGGAATAAAAACATAATCACTCCAAAAGTTATTTATAAATATGAAGACAAAGAAGGTCTACTAGCATTTGTTATAATTAAATTTAATAACAGAATATGGACCTTAGCTAATCTATATTGGTTATCAGGAATTGGAGCAGGAACGGTTAAAAAACACCTAGATTTTATTTCCAACAATTATAAAGGAAATCTTATACTGGGAGGAGACTTTAATTGTACCTTAGAAGATTCTGAAACCATCAAGAAGTCTTTTCGCATAGCAACTATTTCAAAATCCTTAAAAAAATGGATTGATTCATTTCATTTAATAGACACTTTTAAAGTAAAAGATGATAAATCCTTATTATTTTCACATAAAGACCATAGATTTGGAACACAAACCAGAATAGACAAATTATTCGTAGTTCAAGATTTACAAACAAAAATCCTTAACTTCTCAGTAGTTCCATGCCCCTTCTCAGATTATGACTCTCTGATAATGAAGCTCTAAATAGAGTTTAAACTTTTAATCCTCTCAACTAGAATTCCATCATATATCACGAAAATTAAAGAATTCAGACTCTGGATGTTGTCAGAACTACAATTATTTCTTCACATTAATAATACAACATAAATCAGTAGAGTCATGGTTTAGGACTCATTAAAACTGTATTTATTTGGTAAGACCCTTAGCTGGTACAAAAACAAAGTTAGAGAGTGGGAATCTGAATCATTAGACTTGCAAACCAAACTCTTGACAGCAAAATCTAAAAAAAATCAGAATTGTCCAGAAGTCAAAATAAAAATAGAGGAAATAAATAAAAAATATAATGAAATTCTAACACAAAACTTGTCTAGCCTTGGAAAAATTAAAAAACAAACTCATTAGCCACCTCCCCAGATATGTACATAACTTATCTACAAGAATTAAAATACAATCTAAAGCAAATAACATTAGTAGTATATATCATGAAAAGAAAAGAAAAAAGGTATCAGATATAGGAGACATCCTTGAAGTATTTCGGTTCCATTATATGGAACACTTCAAAAAAGAAGATTTCGATACCAATCAAATAAACTTAGATACAAACCTTATCAATATAAAAAAAAATCCTGAAAATTTAAAACTAGACCTACAAAAATCTATATCCTACAAAGAAATTGTTGACAAGATAAAAGAAAGTAAATCTAACGAAGCTCCAGGGATAGATGGTATAATTACAGAAATTTGCAAACTCTTCTCTTCAACAGTAATCTCCCTTTTTCATAAAACTTTTTCAGAAGCAAAAATACCACCCTCATGGAAATATTCTCTCATAACACCAGTTCTAAAAGATAATAAACCATCAGACCTTTGTACCTTATACAAACCTATATCATTACTGAATAATGCTTACAAAATATTCATGTCAATCTTAGCTAACAGAATGAAAATCCCCCTTTCAAAGTCAATTAATAATGATCAAACTGGATTTTTATATAACAGGCACACACATGATAATATTAAAAGGATACTTACTCTTATAGATTATGTGAATAAAGAAGATAAAAAAACACTTGTAATTGGATTAGACAGAGAAAAAGCCTTTGATTTCCTCAGCTGGGAATATCTTAGGTTCATAGGTAAGTACTAGGCTATTGGCCCAAGGGCCTATGTAAGCCTAGCCAACAAGATTCCCTGGCTTACGCCACCCAAGAAAGTTATTTTTCTGTGCCACTGTTGAGCAGAGACACAGAAGTGATCCCCAGGGTGTATTTCCTATTTCCCATCCACTCATCAAGATTTTTCTTGAAGAGTGTTATGAACTTTGCTTGACATAGATGGGTAGCCTGTTCCAGAGTATGGGAAGTCTCTGGGACAGGAATCTATCCCTTCAGCATGTCCTGTTTATTGTGGTGACAAGGTTTAGGTCCCTAGAGTGTGTAGCTCGGAGGGATTGGGATTTCTTTAGGTGCAACATGGCCAACAGCTTTGGGTTTGACATAGCTTTATATGTTAGGCAGAGATCACCTCAGAGTAGGCGATATGCTACAGAGCAAAGCTGGAGTTTTTTAGGTGGTCAGTGTAGGGCATTTGTTTAAAGCCAGTAATCCTCTTTGTGAGGTACTTCTGTGGCCTTTCCAGCTGCTGCAAATGTCTTGTGAGGTACATTCCAAAAGGGGCAGTGTACTGTATAATGGGTCTAATGAGTGTCGAGTAGAGGGGAACAATGATCTCTTTTTTCCTGGATGAGGATCTGTTTTAAACTTTAGCATTATTTGAATTTCCTCCTCCCTTCATCTTATTACTAAAAAATGTATATATTAATAACTTAGCCTACATTAAATTAGGTCATTTCACCTCAGAATCTATCCATATAATGAAATGTACTAAACAAGGATGCCCCCTTTCTCCTATTTTATTTGCTTTGGCTATAGAAATGCTTACGGAAATAATACGCAATAATCCAAGAATAAAAGGAATAGAAGTCTATGATCAGTATATATATAAAATAATGCTTTTTGCTGATGATATTTTATTAACCCTATCAAACTCCAGAGAGTCATTAGGAGAGCTAGAAGAAGTAATGGAGAAATTTTAAAAGATTTCAGGTCTACACTTTAATAGATCAAAATCAAAATCTTTATTTTTAAATAAGAAAAAAGACCTACAAGTTACAGATAAATCCATCATAGCAAAACAAGAACTTACGCTACATTATTTAGGAATAGTGTTATGCAAAAATATAAACTAAACAATATTAATAAGTTATAAAAACATTATTGAAACAATAAAAATATATATAGAAAAGTGGAACAAAATTATATTAACTTTTGAAGATAGATTGTAATTAATAATAATGGTCTTATTCCCAAAAATACTATATGCAGCATTAGCAATACAGTTAATTCCTGAAAGATGCATTCTTAAAGAAATAAACTCATGTTTAATAAAAACTTTATGGTGTCTGAAAAAGAACAGGGTAGCTCTAACTCATCACATTAGACCCTGGAAATAAGGAGGATTGAACTTCCCAGAAATAGAAACATGTATAACAGCATCTGTGCTTAAAACTACAATAGACTGGATAAACCCAAATTATTTTGTCAACTGGAAAGAATTAACAACGGCTATATTAACAAATGAATTTAATCTGTTAAAAAAATTTTAACAGTAGACAAATCAAACAAACCCTGGTACATACTATGCATAAGTATGCAATATAATATAACAAGACCTTCTAAAACAACACTGATTAATTATTACATCAATTTTGTTAGGAAACTTATCAATGCAAACATAGATCTAAAACTTTGGTTTGACCTTTTAACCCCATTTACCATCACTAAGAACTTCCCTCACAAAATATATAGGGAAACAATAACCTCCTGGGAACAAAATGGATTCTTATGCTGGTTTCAATGTGTAAATAAATTAAATGTTTTAGATATACATATGATAAAAACTGCTTACAATATTCCAACACATGACTTTTTAACCTTACAAAGCATTCTAATGTAAACTCAAGATTTATGCAGATTAATTAATAATTCCTCATTTAAAGATATTCCAAATCTAATACGTTTTCTGTATGAATGTATATATAATAGTTGTGAAAAGAAAAATTCCATTTCAAATCTAAATAAAGAGTTAATAACATATAAAACAATTCCCAAACCATCATACTGGCATTTCTTAACAAAAGTCAGTCATTGCAGTTAACAGAAGAAATTAAAAGTAACATCTTACTATCAGTTAATTACAGCTCTAACACACAGTACTGGAAAATATTTAACCGGAAATACTTACATAGAGCATTTTTAACACCAGATAGAATTAACAAGATCAGTACTACTAAAAATGTTTTTTGCTGGAGGTGTGAAAAGTCAAATAAAGCAGACTGGATTCATATTTTTTATGAATGTAATAAAATGAAATCATATTGGAATGGAATCAATCATTTTTTACAAGCTTTATTTAATGAATCTTTTACCTTAACTAAAATACTGATAATACTAAATGTAAATGAAGGTCCCTATCTGAAAAAGACAAATATGTATTTGTTATGGACAATACTTGCTATATCTAGGAAATGCATAACCAGAAGGTGGAATTCAAATACACCCCCGACCTTGGAAGAATTCTACACTTTACTGAAGACACCTGCATTGATGGAAATAAAAATCAAAGAACTACGAATCTATCCCAGGCCATTGGTAAATAATCCTTGGAAGAAAGTTATATCTTTGTTGGACGCTCTGCAATAATCAATATCGTATCTCTGATAACTGATCTGTTAATTCTATATCTAATAACATACAGTGTATATAACTGAAAGTCAGGCTTTTGTAAATATTGTATATAGTTGTTTAAAATGATATTTAAAAATATTATGTAAATGTTATTTTAACTGAAAATAAAAAAATATTTGAGAAAAAAAGAGTAGTTGTGCATATGGGTCATGTGGCATTTCACCTCACCTCCACAGAAGCCCAGCCATGATCCCACCCTATTCCTCTCTTTGGACCAGACCCCTTTCATCAATGTCTCCAGCCACCACTAGAGAACACTAATGGGAATACCCATGCAACTATCTTCCTCCAGGATAAGAACACCTAACGTTCCTGCTATTCAGCCATTTGCCTGAGCTACTAATTTAACCCAGTTCAGCTGGACTGTAGTATAGCAATAACCCACGCCTGGGTGTGGGTAATGCTAAATTTACCCACGGTTGGCGTGGTTTGGTCCCGAGGCGAGCCCGAGGATCAAACAAAGCCAACTGTGGGTAAATTTAGCATTACCACACCCAGAAGTGGTTATTGCTATTATACATGACATTATTTAAGAAAAGAAACTAATACTTTTCTTAAATAATGGCATAGTATAATGCCTGTTTACTGCCCTTCCGCAGATGTCTGGCATCCGGCAGTTCTGATGTACTGCGCCTGCGCAGTACATCAGAGCTGTGGGCAAAGCAACGGAGAAAGCAAGATCTCCGTTGCTTTTGAATGTCTCGCTATGTTAAATGAGTTTAACATAGCGAGACAGTTTTAAAATAAGCAACGGACATCTCCATTGCTTATTTTAACTGTCTCGCCATGTTAAACTCATTTAACATAGCGAGACAAAAAGCAACGGAGATCTTGCTTTCTGTTTAAACACTGTTCGCTATGTTAAATGGGTTTAACATGGCGAGACATTAAAATAAGCAACGGAGATCTCCGTTGCTTATTTTAAAGCTGTCTCGCTATGTTAAACCCATTTAACATAGCGAGACAGTGTTTTAAAAAAACGAGTTATACTAATGGAAAAAAGTCCGGGCGACCGGACCTTTTTCCATTAGTATAACTCGATTTACAATGGGCACGCTGGCCAATCAGCATGCACGTTTTGGGGGGGGTCATGGTTTAATAAGGGTTTTATCCCACTACAACACAGGAGTGACTGTTGCATTGTTCAGTATTGTACACGCATGTAGTCATGATGTTCCGATGGCCACATATAAGTAGGTATCAATTATATGTCTATCCAGGTATAACTGCACAGAACTGTACTCTGTTTTCAATATCATACCTAAAAAGCCCAGACATTTCTGTAACTCTTGTCACCTCTTACTCTGGCAATATGTTCTGCATCATACACATGTTTATCTGCAGGACTTTTGTGCTTAAAATCCATGGTAGAACTGGAGAATGTGATGATTTTATGATAATGTAGCTCTTCTGAGCCTTCCATTTCATGATACCACATTTACATAACATCACCGAAGCATTTAACCTTCTTCCCAAGCCAGATTTACCAGCTTGAATGGATTGGTGAAGGCAGGGTGCAAGAGAAGAATGAGACTGGGAGTCAACATTCATCCTCACAGAGGATGGCTTGAATCAGTTCTGGTAGGCCATATTCCCCTCTATGATGGTATCATTCAGAAGAGCATTGTGAGATGGTAGGCATGAGTATCTGTTTAACAGAGCCCACAACCCTCCTAAAGTTGTGACTGCAGATTCGCTTACTCTGACACCTTTTCATGGTTCTGAGTTTCACACAGGCTTTAGGAATGGCCTACCTCATGTCAGCATGTCATCACCAATTCCTCGTTGGTCAGATCCGACCACAAGCTAATCAGCCTAGACATCCACATCCCACCCCCACCCCCAATTAAGGAAACCATTGTAAAAAACTTCTCCAAAGCCAACTTCACACTTCTTAAGACAGAAGTGGCAAACTTCATGACACCCATGCAGACGGACAATAGAGGTATGATTGCCGAATTCTACACAAATGCACTTTATAAGCACTTACACGAGTGCATGGATCATGCTATCCCTAATAGAACCAAGATGTTATCCTCCAAAAAAAGGAAGCCAATCTGGTGGTCCTCTGCCATAAACAAACTCTACAACAGAAGAAAGAAACTGTTGCAAAAAAGAGTAAAATCCCATGACCGGAGGAACTCCCTGGTCAACCTCAGTAAGAAGCTGAGATCCCTCATAAAATCCTCCAAAGCTAGTTACGAAAACAAAATTGCCACTGACTCTAAAGACAACCACAAAGAATTCTATAGCTATGTCAAGAATCTAAATGGAAACACTCAGATCTGCTCTGAGTTACAGCACAATGGCACTAAATATACAGAACCAACTGATATTGCCAACATCCTAGCAGATAGGTTCAGTGCTAACTTTACCCCCCTCTCACCCCCTAGAGGGCCCATCTCTATACCAGAATAATGCAAAGTTCCTATAATCACAGCTGCACAGGTAAAAAACACACTCTCCAAAGCCAAGAACACAGCATCCATGGGACCTGACAATATCCCAGGCTGCGTTCTACACGAACTACAAAATGAACTGGCACCCTACCTAAGTACCATGTTCAATCATAGCCTCACCTCAGGCTTTGTACCCACTGAATGGCGCACCGCGACGGTTATCCCACTCCACAAAGAGGGAGCCACAACGGACCCCGGGAACTACCGCCCCATTAGCCTGATGAGCCTGGTCTGCAAAGCCATGGAACATATCATCGTGGAACTCATAAACAAAGACATTTGTAATCTCCAAACTCTGGACCCTACCCAGTTTGGATTTGTAAAAGGCAGATCATGTCTCCTAAACCTGATTGACTTCTTTGAAGCAGTCACCAAAGCCATAGATGAGGGTAAAATGGTTCACACAGCTTATCTAGATCTCGCCAGATCTCGCCAAGGCTTTCGACACCATTCCCCACTCTGGAATTATAGATAAGCTCACTAAACTAGGTATAAATCCCTATGTCACAAGATGGGTTGCCAACTGGCTCAC